>NC_057798.1:422334581-422355334 GCF_018294505.1 Triticum aestivum
AATAGAACTATTTACATGGGAAAGCTCCCAACAAGCAAAAGAAGAACGAGAAATATTTTTGGGTTTTCTTTTAATTACTACTACAAGCATGAAAAGTAAACTAGCTAAATGCTACAACTATTTTTTTGGTTTTTCTTAAGGTTTATCAAACACACAAGAAGAAATCAAGAAAAAGAAAATAAACTAGCATGGATAGTACAATGAAAAAGTATGAGCACCGGCAACTAGCATGAGTGTGTGAACATGAATGTAATGTCGGTGAGAAATACTTACTCCCCCAAGCTTAGGCTTTTGGTCTAAATTGGTCTATGCCCAAGGATCGCGGCTACTCTCTCTGGTGTACTGCGGAGTGTCATCAGAGTACCACTGGCTGGCGATCTCCTCCGGATCCCACTGATAAAAGGATGGACGATAAGGGTCAAGTGGTGGTTCCGGCTTAGGCTCTGGAGCTGGTATCTGGCTCCGGTATGCATAAACGGCCTCCGGCAAGATGAGGTACGTGCCTGAAGATAAGTCAAACAAAGAGGGTGCGGGCAGGATAATAGTCTCACTGTGAGTTTTATTAAATCTCAAATTATACTTAAGCATCTTCTCATCATTTTTAATAATAAACTCATGTGCTACCATACTCTTATAATCTAGAAAGGTAGGGGACAACAGCTTTTCCTCTTTCTCATAATGCCTAATAGGTATCCTAAAGTGTTTAGCACGGCGTGAAGCATAGATGCCTCCAAAGATGGGGCCCTTTGTACGGTTCAGACTTAATCGTTTAGCAACAATAGTGCCTAAACTAACAGTGTTATCACGAAATAAAGCATGGCACAAAATAACAATATCAGGAACACTAAGGTTTCCATAGTTCTCGCGACCAATTAAGCATCTACTAGCAAATATTGAAAACTAACGTAGAACAGGAAAGTGTAAGCTAGTAATTCTTGCATCGGAAACCTTCCTCGTTTCCCCTACAGTAATCATATCAATAAATCCATCCACATCCTTAAGATGTGGTTCCTCTATGCTGCCCTCGAAGGGTATCTTGCAAACCGCACAAAAATCACGTAATGACATCTCCCTAAGCTCATCATATAAATGAAACTCCACTGAAGGTGGGGATTTCTTAGCATGAAAGTAAAAAATTTGCACGAAAGTATTGGTGAGTAAGAGATACTATTCGAGCTGGTCGTAGAGGAAGTCGGTGAGGCCCGCATTATACGCCAAAGAATAGAAATCATCATGAATCCCGGCTGCTCTCAAGAACTCATCACAAGCACATGGCCGACCTTCTGCGACGCGAGGGAGATTATACTTGGGCTTTTTATTCTCCTTATTTTGTTTCTCCTTCGAGCTTTGGCTAGAAGAGCCCCTAAAAAATCTCTTCATCATTTTCTAAAAATTTCTGAAATTTTTAGTAGCTCAAAATAAAAGTGAACCAAACTCAACAAAATTCATAGCAACTACTCCCACAAGTGCCTAGAGACTATATCATGCATTGGAACTACTTGGGACCATATAAATTTGACATGCAATGCTCAAAAACAGGGTCACCTTAGCAGCAAAAATATGCAATGAATAAAGCACTAGAACAAAAACTAATTGGACCATTGGAGGAGTTACATACCAAAGAACAATCCCCCAAAGCCGTTTTGTGAATGGAGCTTTGAGCAAGGAGATCGAAAATGGCAGCAAGATGAGCTAGAACTCGTGCTTGAGCTGGATAGTGATTTTTTTGGGAGGAAGAAGAAGAGCATGGGTGCAGGAATAAGTGGAGGGGGGCCAACATGGGCCCACGAGGCAGGGGCGCGCCCTGGACCCTTGTGGCCAGGTGCTTACTCCCCCGCTGTGTTCTCAGTGCCAGATATTCTCAAATATTCTAGAAAAAATCATATTTCATTTTCAGGGCATTTGGAGAACTTCTATTTTTGGGGTATTTTTTATTGCAAGGATAAATCAGAAAACAGACAGAAAAATACTATTTTTGCTCTATCTAATCTAAATAACAGAAAGTAAAAGGAGGGTACCAAAGGTTGTGCCTTCTAACTTCATCCATCTCATGCTCATCAAAAGGAATCCACTAACAAGGTTGATCAAGTCTTGTTAACAAACTCATTCTGAATCGCATGAAACCGGAGAAATTTCGAATAACACTAGGTTACCTCAACGGGGATATGTACATCCCCAATAATAAGAATATCATATTTCTTCTTGACAGTTGGAAGAGGAAATTCAAAACCTCCAATAATAATCAATGGTATTTTTCCAATAGAATTTATACTGTGGACTTGAGGTTGTTTCCTCGGAAAGTGTACCATATGCTCATTACCATTAACATGAAAAGTGACATTGCCTTTGTTGCAATCAATAACAGCCCCTGCAGCATTCAAAAAGGATCTACCAAGGATAATCGACATACTATCATCCTCGGGAATATCAAGAATAACAAAGTCCGTTAAGATAGTAACGTTTGCAACCACAACAGGCACATCCTCAAAAATACCGACAGGTATACCGGTTTATTTATCGGCCATTTGCAAAGATATTTCAGTAGGTGTCAACTTATTCAATTCAAGTCTACGATATAAAGAGAGAGGCATAACACTAACACCCGCTCCAAGATCACATAAAGCAGTTTTAACATTGTTTCTTTTAATGGAGCAAGGTATAGTTGGTACTCCTGGATCTCCAAGTTTCTTTGGTATTCCACCCTTAAAAGTATAATTAGCAAGCATGTGTGAAAATTTCAGCTTCCGGTATCTTTCTTTTGTTAGTAATAATATCTTTCATGTACTTAGCATAAGGATTCACTTTAAGCATATCAGTCAAACGCATACGCAAAAAGATAGGTCTAATCATTTCAGCAAAGCGCTCAAAATCCTCATCACCCTTTTTCTTGGATGGTTTAGGAGGAAAAGGCATGGGTTTCTGAACCCATGGTTCTCTTTTTTTACCGTGCTTGCTAGCAACAAAGTCTCTCTTATCATAACATTGAATCTTTGATTGTGGGTTATCAAGATCAACACCAGGTTCAATCTCTACATCATTGTTATTGCTAGGTTGAGCATCAACATGAATATTACCATTAACATTATCACTAGGTTCATGTTCATCACCAGATTGCGTTTCAGCATCAGAAATAGAAATATCATTGGGATTCTCAGGTGTGCCTACAACAGGTTCACTAGAAGCATGCAAAGTCCTATCATTTTTCTTCTTCTTTTTAGAAGGACTAGGTGCATCTACATTATTTCTCTGAGAATCTTGCTCAATTCTCTTAGGGTGGCCCTCAGGATACAAAGGTTCATGAGTCATTTAACCACCTCTAGTTGCTACTCTAACAGCAAAGTCATGTTTATTATTATTATTTAATTCATTGAGCAAATCATTCTGAGCCTTAAGCACTTGTTCTACTTGAGTGGTAACCATAGAAGCATGTTTACTAATGAGTTTAAGTTCACCTTTAACTCTAGACATATAATCACTCAAGTGTCCAATCATATAAGCATCACTTTTCAATTGTCTACCAACATAAGCATTGAAATTTTCTTGTTTAGCCATAAAGTCATCAAACTCATCCAAGCACTGGGTAGCAAACTTAGTAGACGGGATTTCAACTTTATCATATCTATAGAGAGAATTTACCTTTACTACCTGTGTCGGGTTATCAAGACCACGTGTTTCTCCAATAGGTGGTATATTAAGGCCATGTATTTCTTCAACATGAGGTAAATTCTTAACATCTTCAGCTTTAATACCTTTTTCTTTCATAGACTTCTTTGCCTCTTGCATGTCTTCAGGACTGAGAAATAGAACACCTCTTTTCTTCGGAGTTGGCTTAGGAGTTGGTTCAGGAAGTGTCCAATTATTTTCATTAGTCAACATATTATTCAATAACAATTCAGCTTGATCAACAGTTCTTTCCCCGAAAACACAACCAGCACAACTATCCAGGTTGTCTTTGGAAGCATAGGTTAGTCCATTATAAAAGATATCAAGTATTTCATTTTTCTTAAGAGGATGATTAGGCAAAGCATTAAGTAATTGGAGAAGCCTCCCCCAAGCTTGTGGGAGACTCTCTTCTTCAATTTGCACAAAATTATATATTTCCCTTAAGGCAGCTTGTTTCTTAAGAGTAGTGAAATATTTAGCAGAGAAGTAATAAATCATATCCTGGGGACTACGCACACAACCAGGATCAAGAGAATAGAACCATGTTTTAGCATCACCCTTTAATGAGAACGGAAATATCTTAAGGATATAGTAGTAGCGAGTTTTCTCATCATTAGTGAACAGGGTGGCTATATCATTCAATTTAGTAAGATGTGCCACAACAATTTTAGATTCATAGCCATAAAAATGATCAGATTCAACCAAAGTAATTATCTCAGGATTGACAGAGAAATCATAATCCTTATCCGTAACACAGATAGGTGAAGTAGCAAAAGCAGGGTCATGTTACATTCTAGCATTCAGAGACTTTTGTTCCAGCTTAGCTAATAATTTCTTAAGATCAGATATATCATTGCAAGCAAGAAAATGCCTAGCAGTTTCTTCATCCATAACATAACCCTCAGGCACAACAGGCAATTCATATTTAGGGGGAGAATCTTCATCATCACTTTCATCAATATTATCAGTTTCAATAATTTCATTCTATCTAGCCCTAGCAAGTTGTTCATCAAGAAATTCACCTAATGGCACAGTAGTATCAAGCATAGAAGTAGTTTCATCATAAGTATCATGCATAGCAGAAGTGTCATCATCAATAACATGTGACATATCAGAATTAATAGTAGAAGCAGGTTTAGGTGTCGCAAGTTTACTCAAAACAGAAGGAGAATCAAGTGCAGAGCTAGATGGTAGTTCCTTACCTCCCCTCGTAGTTGAGGGAAAAATCTTAGTTCTTTCATCTTTCAAATTCCTCATAGTGACCAGCAGATATAAATCCCAAGTGACTCAAAGAATAGAGCTATGCTCCCCAACAACAGCGCCAGAAAATTGTCTTGATAACCCACAAGTATAGGGGATCGCAACAGTTTTCATGGGTAGAGTATTCAACCCAAATTTATTGATTCGACACAAGAAGAGCCAAAGAATATTCTCAAGTATTAGCAGTTGAGTTGTCAATTCAAGCACACCTGGATAACTTAATATCTGCAGCAAAGTAGTATGGAAGTAACGGTAACAGTGGCAAAAGTAAAAGTACCAGTTTGGTAGTAATTGTAATAGTGGCAACGGTAAAGTAACCAAGCAAAGAAAAATATGTGAAAAGCTCGTAGGCATTGGATCAGTGATGGATAATTATGTCGGATGCGATTCCTCGTGTAATAGTTATAACATAGGGTGACACAGAACTAGCTCCAGTTCATCAATGTAATGTAGGCATGTATTCTGAATATAGTCATACCGCTTATGGAAAAGAACTTGCATGCCATCTTTTGTCCTACCCTCCCGTGGTAGCGGGGTCCTATGGGAAACTAAGGGATATTAAGGCCTCCTTTTAATAGAGTACGAGACCAAAGCTTTAACACTTAGTGAATACATGAACTCCTCAAACTACGGTCATCACCGGTAAGTATCCCGATTATTGTCACTTCGGGGTTAACGGATCATAACACATAATAGGTGACTATAGACTTGCAAGATAGGATCAAGAACTCACATATATTCATGAAAACATAATAGGTTCAGATCTGAAATCATGGCACTCGGGCCCTAGTGACAAGCATTAAGCATAGCAAAGTCATAGCAACATCAATCTCAGAACATAGTGGATACTAGGGACCAAACCCTAACAAATCTAACTCAATTACATGGTAAATCTCATCCAACCCATCACCATCCAGCAAGCCTACGATGGAATTACTCACGCACAGCGGTGAGCATCATGAAATTGGTGATGGAGGATGGTTGATGATGTCGACGGCGACGGATTCCCCTCTCCGGAGCCCCGAACGGACTCCAGATCAGCCCTCCCAAGAGAGATTAGGGCTTGGCGGCAGCTCCGTATCGTAAAACGTGATGAATCCTTCTCTCTAATTTTTTTTCTCCCCGAACGTGAATATATGGAGTTGGAGTTGAGGTCGGTGGAGCATCAGGGGGCCCACGAGGCAGGGGGCGCACCTAGGGGGTGGGCGCCCCCCACCCTCGTGGACAGGGTGTGGGCCCCCTGACGTTGATTCTTTCGCCAATATTTTTTATTAAATCCAAAAAGTTGCTCCATGGATTTTTAGGTCATTCTGAGAACTTTTATTTCTGCACAAAAATAAAACCATGGCAGTTCTGCTAAAAACAGCGTCAGTCCGGGTTAGTTCTGTTCAAATCATGCAAGTTAGAGTCCAAAACAAGGGCAAAAGTGTTTGGAAAAGTAGATACGATGGAGACGTATTAGCCTCGCACAGGTAGGCAAATATAGAAAGGAGGAGGATGGAGTTCGGGTGTAAATGCAACACGTGGACCTGATAGTGGCCGAGGATGGCATTGAAGAAATCAGAAAAGGGCGGCAGAAACATAGCAAAGACAGAGTGGAGGAAGAAGGGGAAGGTCGTGCCCTCCTGCAGGGTGGACGGGCGTGACACCGGCCAGATCTTCATTGCCCCGTGGTTGGTATGGGCGCTAGCCATCATCGGCCGCACCTTATCCAGGCCCTCTTCGTTGAGGATGACGGACTTCAATAGCGCCGGGCCCGGCCCCGATGCGTCTGCCTTGCCTCTCGAGGCGTCAGAGAGCTTCTCATGGGGGGCCATGGCAGCGATGGTGATTGGAAGCAGAGGAGCAGTGTGTAGGAAGGCGGGGAGACAAGAAGAAATGATGCACCCGCACCCCGCACGGGCAAGCTTTATGTACAAGATGGCAGTTAACGAGGCGTCGTGGGGAGTGATGGCGTCCCCGTCCCATCATGCTGCCATGCATCCCTGCCTGGGCCCGACAGTCTTAGGCCCCGCGTTGTTTCGCCCCTCCCCAACAAACAGAGCATGCGCGTCGCGGGCTCGGGGGCTACTGTCGGCCCAATGAGAACCAGCGCACCACGGGCCACTTGCCTACGAACCAGGAGAGGCCGCTTGGCCCAAATCACAAGGCAACCCACCAACGGGTGCCATGAGCCAGCAGCCTCGTGAGGGCCTGATGACCCACAAGTATTGGGGATCAATCATAGTCCTTTTTGATAAGTAACAGTGTCGAACCCAACGAGGAGCAGAAGGAAATGACAAGTGATTTTCAGCAAGGTAATTTCTGCAAGCACTGAAATTGTCGGTAACGAGCAGTTTGATAGCAAGATAATTTGTAGCAAGCAGGTAACGGTAACGGTAAGTAAAGTGCAGCAAAGTAGCCCAATCCTTTTGTGGCAAAGGACAGGCTAAAATGGTCTCTTATAATGAGCAAAGCATTCTTAAGGGCAGACGGGAATTTCGTCTAGTCAATTTCATCATGTTGGTTTGGTTTGCGTTTGCTACTTTGATAATTTGATATGTGGGTGGACCGGTGCTTGGTTGATGTTCTTGAACAAGCGTCCCACTTATGATTAACCCCCTTGCAAGCATTCGCGACTACAAGAAAACTATTAAGATAAAATCTAACCATAGCATGAAACATTTGGATCCAAATCGGTCCCTTACGAAGTAGCGCATAAACTAAGGTTTAAGCTTCTATCACTCTAGCAAACCATCATCTAATAACTACTCCACAATGCATTCCCTTAGGCCCAAGGATGGTGAAGTGCCATGTAGTCAATGTTCACATGACACCACTAAAAGAATCACAACATACATATCATCAAAATATCGAACACATATCAAGTTCACATGATTACTTGCAACATGAATTCTCCCGTGACATCAAGAACAAAAGTAAGTGCTCACAACTGATATTCATGCTCAAGATCGGAGGAGTATTAATGGATCTGAACATATAATCTTCAACCAAATAAACCATATAGTAATCAACTACAAGATGTAATCAACACTACTAGTCACCCACAGGTACCAACCTGAGGATCCGGTACAAAGATTGAACACAAGAGATAAACTAGGGTTTGATAGGATATGGTGTTGTTGAAGATGCTGATGAAGATTGGCCTCCCAAATACAAGAGGGTTGTTGGTGACGACGATGGCTTCAATTTCCCCCTCCGGGAGGAAAGTTCCCCCGGCGGAATCGCTCCTCCTGAGGGCAAAAGTGCTCCTGCCCAACTTCCACCTTGAGGCGGCGGCACTCCATCCTGAAAGTCCTATTCTTATATTTTATAGGTTAAAATACCTTAAATACCAGAAGATGGGCACCGGAGGTGGGCTGGGGTGACCACAACCCATCAGGGCGCGCCTGGGGGCCTGCCACGCCCTGGTGTCTTGTGGTCACCAGGTAGCCCCATCCGGTAATTATTTGCTCCGGTATTTTTTATATATTCCAAAATAATTCTCCATAAATTTTCAGCTCATTTGTGGTTGGGCAAAATAGGTAGCTCTGGCGTAGCTTTTTCAGGTCTAGAATTCCAGCTGCCAGTATTCCCCCTCTTTGTGTAAACCTTGCATATTATGAGAGAAAAGCATTAGAATTACTCCATAAAGTATTATTATGCAGAAAAACATTATAAATAACAGTAGGAAAATATGATGCAAAATGGATGTATCAAATCCCCCAAGCTTAGACCTCCCTTGTCCTCAAGCGAAAAATCGATATCGAAAAACATGCCCACATGCTTAGAGAGAGTGGTGTCAATAAAAACAAAATATGAAAATAGTAGCATCATGCTTATTATTATAACAACAACAAACTTTATTATAAAACTTTATCACATAACTTTATCATATAACTTCTCATGAGGAAGTAACAATTCATCACAACATCGAAGTAAAAAAGCATAAACTCTATTGAAAACCAATAAACTATATTCTCAGTCAACTTTGCAACCACAATTCACCATCTTTTCAGGAAGGGTCTCGTATCGGAGCCTTTTGGCAAGTCCACATACTCAACCATCATTTAACCTTCTATGACTGCTAACACTCACCGTACACACATGAGCAAAAGGTTTCAACCGGACACATAGAAAGATAGGGGCTTCCAATTTCGCCTCCCAACGCATTCACCTCAAGGGCGATGTCAACACTAATAACTCATGCACACTCATATCCAACCGGGTATATGTGCCTAGCTCTTTCTCCACCACATGATGCTTGCAAAAAGAGAAAAATAAAAATGAATAGGGAAGAATACTTTGACTCTTGCATGAAAATAAATACATAAAGAAAAGATAGGCCCTTCGCAGAGGGAAGCAGAGGTTTTCATGCGCTTTTTGGTCTGTATGCTCAATCTCTTAGTGCAAAAGAACATCACGTTATATTGCCCCTTATGATAGCAACCTTTCTTATGCAGTCCGTGGCTTTTATTACTTTGCCATCACAAGTTCATACAACGCTCAGATTTCTCTTACACTAAATAGTCAAACACATTTAGAAGCAATTTTTATTGCCTTATTGCACCGATCACAACTTACTTGAAGTATATTACTCAATCCATAGGTAGGTATGGTGGACTCACAAAACAAGATTTTGCATTTAAGTGTTTTTGGATGCACAAGTAGTATCTCTACTTAGTGGGAAATTTTGGCTAGCAAAGATATTGAGCAAGCACCACATGTTGAAGGATCTATGACAATATAACTTCTATGTGAATATGAACAAACATAATTCATTATGTTGTCTTCCTTATCCAACATCAACAATTTTGGCATATAATACTTAATGAGAGCTTACAATCATAAAAAGTATCCAAGATAGTGTATTTGCATGTGAATCTTCTCTTCCCTTATGAATTGCATCATTGACCAATGCTATGTTTGTCAACTTTCAACAAATTTTACCACTTGTACTTTTCCTTACGTGATGTCATTACTTACCATAAGATTAGCATACAATCTTTTTCATTATTCTCTTTTATTTGATTGAAACATGAAAGTAAAGAAGCAAAACACAAACTAAACTTTATTATATAACTCTCACTCGATTACATAGGTAGATAGATCACAAAACTAATACTCAAATATAGATCATGCTAAACTTTTATTCAACTAATTTAAGAGATAACTAAAGATTGAAATAAGATAGGTAATGGTAATAAAAGTGATGGTGATATGATACTGGGGCACCTCCCAAGCTTGGCAAAATCCAAGCGGAGTGCCCATACCCATGTACTCAAGTCTGCTTTGGTTGGGAAGATGATGGTGGTGGTGGTTGTGGCACCCTGACTCAGAGAAACCAGAATGCCCCATATTCCAGCCGAAAGATCGAGGAGAACTCTTCTGGAATACGACACTGCTTAGCACCGAACAAATCAGCTCTTTATTACGGTCTATCTGGGTACAAGGGATTACATCGGCATGGCGACACTACGCCCGCCACGGTTGCTCTATGCAAGCAGCAGAACAACACGAAGCAACGAAATATCTAGTGGCAGCGGAACAACAACGACGATGATGAACTCCACTCCGCAGGGACTCTGGCTGGAACGCTTATCCTAGCTCGCAAACAAGGAATCCACAGCAATCAAATCTGGCATGACCTGCAAACTTTCATGACACGCTAGGTCAGTACATTTAATGTACTTACAAGCTCACATCAACGAAGAGCAATCAAGACAAACAACAGCATGGCATTAGCAGGTTAAATCAATCATGAACATGATGCTAGCAGAACAATATGTCATGCACAACTGAACATGATACAACTTTAACATGGCATGAGCATATGAACATGATGATACTACATGCAATAGGTTAACATAATCGTGCACCAACTTACTCTACTCGGGTTACCTCATAACCAAAACATGTACTTACCACCGCGGACATCACACGATCCTCTCAGTATCAAATCAAGCTTGGTATAACAATACTGTAGTAATCATTACATGACCACAAGGAGCTTGACCTTTACCCGTGATTCTCGCATAACACCACAAATATCCAACAATTCGGTAGCCTTGAAACCATGGTGATCCTCTCACGATCACATAAAGATCAACCAACTTCTTTCATCATTGAACCGGGGTTGTTATTAAGCACATTATTATTATTACTGTTGACCCATAGTGTGGCCAACTATGAACTAGGCACATATCTGCGGGCGCGGCTATCGATAGATTTAACACACACTCTGCAGAGGTAGCGCACTATACCCACACCACGGAACCCATGGCCTCACGCTCCCATTCGGGTGGACCAATGGCATTCCGACAAAACCACTCTACTGCCATGACACTCTCCCGGCCACTCTGACCAACTCCCCTCTAGGCTAAGTCATGGGTAGCCCCGTGCCTACCAAAGGCATCAACGGCCACCGTCGTGGCAAAACAATAAACGGTCCCAAATGAGGACAAGCCAGCTACAACAACAACGGGCGCACAAGGCTTATGCCGTACTACCCGGCCAAGGTAGCGCCCGCTCATAACCTTCCCTCGTTGGAGGCACCAGCGAGAGGCATGATAACAGACCCAGTTAGGACCTCCCTTTAATAGGCAAATGTGGTTGCACTAGCCTGCTCGCTATGGTGGCACCATGAATCAGCCAACAATTGTTCAAGTTCAATTAAGTCTGGTTAAACTTGAATGCAATAAGCTGAGCCATAATAGATTAACATGATGCAACTACGATGCATGATACCAACATAAACAAGGATGCAACATAAACCTTAATCATAACAACAGTGGATCATTTATCCAAATGAGCATGGCATACTGACGAGCAGGAAAATCACAAGCATAACACTACTCATAAGCATAGCATAACCACTAGCATCAGAAGTAAATACCATGCAAGAATATAATGATAACACTACCAAGTAATCATGTAACCAGCTAGATGCAAAGGAACATGCATAACCACGGTACTCGGTGACAGACGGTAGTCATGCACCGGAGCACAATTCCAACATCAGCATGTACTACTACTAAGCATGACATACGGAAGTAATCTAGCTATAACACATGATAACCAGAGGCATCGAGACATAGCACGAAGATGAACATGAAACTATAAGCAGTACCGAAACAACGATAACAATTGCAGATAAACCAACAGATAGTTAGTAAATGTTCAAGTTGAAAACCATGGCTACTGCTTGGCCATCATGCAAGTGGGTGTTGTGGCTTTCCTGGGGATGAAGAAGGCACCGGGGAGAAGTGCGGAATGAATCGCCGGAAAGGTTTCTCTCTCAAAGGGGGCTTATTAGGGGCAAGGGCATCAAGGTCATTTTTAGAATGTCAAACAATAGTGAAAATGATGCAAACAGAACGGTCTTAAGTAGACAAAGACGTGGGCGTTGGATTCACCTCAATCGGAGTCTCGATCAAAAAGTTATGACCGTCTGTTCGTTAGGCAGGAAACAAATAAAAACATATTCATTTCTGCTCTTAACCGATGAACGTTCACAACATAGAGGTTTCGCCCGGCAGCTGGAAAAAGAGAAAACACACTTCTGGAAATATGTTTTCCTGTAGAGAAAGCGTACTCAGGATATAAGTCACAGGCAAATGCGCTTTCAACTACAGAAAACGTAAACAAGAAAGCTGTTTTCACTTATCCACATCACCGGTGCGAGGTCAATGAATGGAGGGGCTAACTGGTGGGGTCATGCATGCTGGTGGGGCCCGCCTGGCCTGGTCAGCGTCCTCTTCAAGCTCCTGCCTACGCTTGGCCAAGGCAGAGGCGGCGTTCGACGGTGATAGCCGGAGCTACCGGTCGTCTCCGGCGACGCCCAACCTACCCACGTGCTCAGGGTGACGAGGCGCACCCATCCCACGGTGGCGCGATCCTCAGGGAGGGTGGGGTTGAGAGCAGCAAGGACTCTGGCGGAGGGGGCTTCAGGTGAGTATGGGCACGCGGCAACAGTGGCTCCGGCGAGGGGGCGAGGGCACGGGGAGGATCGTCGGAGAGAGGAGGATCTAGTGGGGGTGAATAGGAGGGAGGAGGAGGTCCATACGTAGTGAATTTAGGAGTAGGCCGGCGACGGGCACAGCGGTGATGTCGAGCAAAGAGAGCTCCTTGAGCTCGTTTGAGAGGCTTGGGAGGCTAGAGGGAGAGGGAGGAGGCCGGTGGTGTGCTCGGAGAGACTCGGTGAGCTTATATAGGCGGGGCGAGGCGGTTCGAGCCGAGTGCCGCCACGACAACGTGTCGCTGGTGCTCTGGCGCGAACAGAGCGCTCGTGAGGCGAGGAAGACGACGGGAGGAGCAGCTGGCATACCTCATGGGGCAGAAGCGGTTGAGGAGCACGAGGAGGAAACGGCTAGGGGCGAACCGATCCAAAATGGTATAGCCTGTCCGTGGGCGCGCGGCGACGAGTTCCAGCGAGGAGGTTTCTGGAGGGGGGAGAGGTCCATGAGGACGGCGATGATGAGGGTGAGCTGGTAGACATGCCCGTGCTCGCTGGGACGACGAGCAGGAGAGGGCCCCGAGTAAAACAACGCTCAACTCGCATCCATGGCGTGCCAGGGCGGCGGTCATCGCGTGAGCTGGCGCATGCGGGGCAAAGTGATCGGTCAAATCATGTGTGGGGAACAAGGGAAGCAGAGCAGAATGCCAAGGAGGAAGAAACCATGCATAGTGGCCATGGATGTGATCACAGGTAGCAGAAAACCAAATGCACAACTAGGTGTTTGGAATTTTCTGTGGTTCACATGCTTGGTGATTAAGGATGAGATTTGATTGGCGATGATCACTCACTAAGGTGATTAATATGACAAAGTTTCAGCTCAAGAAGGGTTTAGCTAGTACTTGTAGTGCAAAGTGCCATACTGACCAGACTAGCAAACTTTGAAGTAGCACTCACATACTAGCTTGGATTGAGCTCGAATTTGGCAAGGCAGGGTTATTTGGTCATATGAAGATGTTGTAGAAGTTTCATACCAAATGGACGCCAAAATAGTACTTGCTTCACAATCATCCCCACTGACCAGAAACTTGCAAAAATTCTAGAGTAATAATGGCTTGATGAAATGATCCCAAAATTGGTGGGGATAGGTTATATGGATAGGAGAAGGCCCTGGAAAAGTTTTAGCCATAGTGGAGCAAGATAAAATATACTTGCTTCACAAACTAAAAATTTGGACAAAATCAAATATTTGAAGATGAGCTCACATGAAGGCATGACATGAGCTCAAATTTGGTGGAGGGATATGATATGATGATATTGAGTTCATGCATAAATTTCACCTCATTTGGATATTCCTAGCATGTACCTCCTTCACAAAGTTTCTTTCTGGACAGAAACTTTGGAAAATTATTGATAAATAATTACTAGGCAAACGAGGTTGAATTTTGGCATGAGGCAATGATATGGACAGGAAAAGATGTCCAAAAAGGTTTGGAGTCAATTGGACAAAGATAAATAGTACTTGCTTCACAATGTGTCGTATAGGACATAATAGAAAGGGAATATTGGTGGAATATTTTTGAACATGGAAATGAAAAGTTTTGCCATAATTGAGGAAGATATGACCCAAAAAATTATGAGAATTATTTGGGAACTTTTGGAGTGAAGGAAATATAGGTTTGTTTACAACCTAGGGCTAAAAGGATAATTCCTTTAATATAAAAGGAATATTCCCAATAAAAGAATATTGGGATTTGGGCTAGGATGAAAATGGCAAGGTCTAGGGTTGGATAGGAGGATGACAAGCCACTCTAGAAAGAAGAAGAGATCATCTTCTTCAGTTTCCAAACCACATAGCCACGGAAAAAAGAAAACTCAAGCAAAATACTCAAAAAATTAAAAGAAAAAGAAAGGGCCAAAAATCAGGCTATGACAATGGTGATGAGGTAGTAGCAAGCTTATCCTCCGACTTCCAGGGCAGCGGCTCACCATCAAAAGACGATGAATGAGCCTCCCGAGTCCTGCAACAGGCATCTAAACTCATACCTTTAAACCTTGCTTCATACTCAAAAACTTGGTTTTGAAGACCATAGATTTGGCTTTGCAAAAAATCGATTTGCTCATTGAAGGTGAAGACGATGTCCTTCATGGACAGTCCATCCACCATGTGATCACGGGTGAATTCCGTGATCATGGAGTGATTGGTGCTGAGTCCACACTCCACCATCCCTTGGCACTTGAAGATGTCTTGTTCCACCGCCTCAAGCCTGGCCTCCATGCTCCCCGTCCTCTTAGGCCCCTGAACATCCCGGATGTGGAGCACTCCCTCACGCATCTCAATGGCTTGAGGGTGCTTCATCACCTCCGACAAGTACGGTTTGATGACCTTCTCAAAGAACTTGGCCCATTTGGAAAGAAGTTTTCTTACAAAGAATCTAAAACGAGAGTTGTACAAAAGAACATATTCACCAACTTTGAATTCCCGCCTTTGGATTCTTTTGTCATGCCAACTTTTAACTTTTTATTTGAATAGTTTGGCATTTTCATAAGCTTGGGTTCTCCATTCATCTAGTGAGATAATATCAAATAACCTCTTTTCACCGGCAAGTTTGAAATCATAATTGAGTTCTTTAATTGCCCAATATGCTTTATGTTCTAACTCAAGAGGCAAATGACAAGCTTTTCCATAAACCATTTTATAAGGAGACATGCACACAGGATTTTTATATGTTGTTTTGCAGGCCCAAAGTGCATCATCTAATTTCTTAGACCAATTCTTTTGAGACCTATTGACAATTTTTTGCAATATTAATTTTATTTCTCAATTGTTAAGTTCAACTTGACCACTAGATTGAGGATGATAGGGTGAAGCAATTCTGTGGTTAACATCATACTTAGCAAGCATTTTACGGAGAGTGGCATGAATAAAATGTGAACCACCATCAATCATTAAATATCTAGGGACTCCAAACCTTGGGAAAATAACTTCTATAAGCATTTTAATGGAAGTGTTATGATCAACACTACTAGTTGGAATAGGTTCTACCCACTTGGTAACATAATCAACAACAACCAAAATATGTGTATACCCATTAGAGGAAGGAAAAGGTCCCATGTAATCAAAACCCCAAACATCAAATGGTTCAACAACAATTGAATAATTCATAGGCATTTCCTGACGTTACCAATATTACCTATCCTTTGACATTCATCACAAGTTAAAACAAACTTACGGGCATCCTTGAAGAGAGTAGGCCAATAAAACCAGATTGCAATACCTTGTGAGCAATTCTATCTCCCGCATGATGTCCTCCATAAGCTTCGGAGTGACATTTCCGTAGGATTTGTTCCTTTTCATGCTCAGGTAGACAACGTCTAACATCTATTCCTTCTTTATAAAGATGTGGGTCATCCCAAAAGTAATGTCTTAAATCATAGAAGGATTTTTTTTCTTTTATTGGTATGTGAAACTAGGTGGTATAAGTTTAGCAACAATATAATTAGCATAGTCAGCATACCAAAGAGTATTATGAGAAACATTTATTGCAGCTAGTTGTTCATCAGGAAAGTTATCATCGATAGGTAGTGGGTCATCAAGAATATTTTCTAACCTAGACAAGTTATCAGTTACGAGGTTCTCAGCTCCTTTCCTATCAGTGATATGTAAATCAAATTCTTGTAGGAAGAGAACCCACCTAATGAGTCTAGGTTTAGCATCTTTATTTTGCATAAGATATTTTATAGCAGCATGATCAGTGTGAACAATTACTTTGGAATCAACAATGTAAGATTTGAATTTATCACAAGCAAACACAACTGCTAAAAAATCTTTTTCAGTAGTAGCATAATTTCTTTGGTCACTTTCTAGAGTTTTGCTAGCATGATGGATAACATTTAATTTCTTATCAACTCTTTGTCCTAGAATAGCACCAACAGCATAATCACTAGCAGCACACATAATTTCAAAAGGCAAGTTCCAATCAGGTGGTAGAACTATAGGTGCAGAACTTAAGGCTTTGTTATGTGTTTTGAAGGCTTCTACACAAGCATCATAAAAAAATGGAACATCCTTTTGTAAAAGATTTGTAAGAGGCCCAGAAATTTTAGAGAGTTCTTTAATAAACCTCCTATAGAAACCAGCATGACCAAGGAAACTACGAATACCTTTAATATCTTTAGGACACAACATTTTCTCAATTGCATGAACTTTAGCTTTATCCAACACAATACCTCTTTCGGAAATTTTATGCCCCACGACAATACCTTCGTTAGCCATAAAGTGGCACTTCTCCCAATTCAAGACAAGATTAGTTTGTTCACATCTCTTCAAAACTCGATCAAGATTGCTTAAGCAATCATCAAAAGAATTTCCCTAAAGAAAACCTCAACAATCTTTTCACAAAAATTAGAGAATATAGCAGTCATACATCTTTGAAAGGTAGCAGTTGCATTGCATAAACCAAAAGGCATACGTCTATAAGCATAGGTTTCAAAAGGGCAAGTAAAAGTGGTTTTCTCTTGATCAGGTTGTGAAAAGGGTATTTGAGAAAAACCAGAATATCCATCAAGAAAACAAAAGTGTGTATGCTTAGATAATGTTTCTAGCATTTGATCAATAAAAGGCAAAGACACTACAAAAAAACCATTTCCATGATGATACGTGTTGTCACAGTAGGTCACATTTTCTGTCATGCATGTACATCCATGACGATTTTATGACAGAATTAAGATAGTCATACATGTGTTGTCGTAGAAGTTTTCCATGACAATACCAAAATTATCATCATGGAAGTATCCACTCCTATGACGATAAATGGCGCGTCATGGAAGCGCTTTCGTCAAGGGTAACCGACACATGGCATCCACCGTAACAGGTCGCCGTTAAGCTATCGGGTTCCGGTTTGGATCCGATAACCCGTTAAGAGCCCGAACCAATGGGGATTTTCCACGTGTAACATTCTCATTCGCCCGCGGATCCACGTGTCGGCTCAGTGTTGGGACAGTTATCATCCAGCTAATGCACGGGACGCGCCTATGATACGTCGACACGTGGTTCAGCCCAACAGTGGCCCATTCAGGTCAGAAGGCCGGCCCGTTTGACCTGGTCAAAAGGTAACGGCCGGCCCACTTAAAGCCTGTTAGCGGCATGTTCGCATATAGCCCATTTACAGCCCGCTAACTCACGACCCATTATGGCCTATCCGAATTTGGCCCAGTAGAATCATCTCGGCCGTCCAATATGATTCCAGCCCGTTGTGACTTGCGGCCTATGTATGTCCCATGACGTCTTTCGGCCCATATGAGGCCTTTGTGACTGTTGGCCCATTAACAACCCATTGTGAAACTGGCCCGTAATGAACAGTCTATCGCTTTATACCCATTAACGACCATTATTCCATTGGGACGTTTCCAGCCCGTGTTATCTTTCGGCCTTCTCAGGGCCCATTTATTCTTGGGCTGATTTGCAGCATTCGATTACTTACGCTCTGTTACTGTCCTGTTCGAGTTATGGGCCAAATTCAGCCCATGGTTAAAGTCGGCCCGTTTGTGGCATGTTAATCCGTTGGTCCGTTTTCATAGCGTCATCAAATACGGCCCATTAATGACCCGTTATGCCTGTCAATAGAATCAAGCTCGTTATACTCATCGGCCTATTAACGACCCGTTGTGGTCGGCCCATGAATGGACGATTCCTACTCTAGCCCGTTTACTGCCCATAATGCGGTCGGTTAATGACCCATGTTTGGCCAATCGATCATACGGCTCGTAGAAGGCCCATTGTTTCTACGACCCATAGAAGGCCCATAGGAGGCCCATGGTCACTATAGTAGATGTGTAGCCCATGGTTATTGTGGCCTAGTTTTAAAAAATAGGTTATTGCGGCCACTAGCAAACTGTGAAAAAAGAACTACATTGACTACAGGCAAACAAATAAACAAGACAACAAGGAAATAAATAAGCAAGCAACTTACGCTAGGCTATTATGGCTATTACACATATTACATCCACCAGCTATCAAAGTTCGCCACCAGTGCGAATATGGGGAACAAAGCAACATATTACATACACTGATTATCAAAGTTGGCGACTAGTGCAAATAAACGCCCCAACAGAACAAGTCCAGTCACAAGAGTGTATCCACCATGCTCGCAAGACGCTTAGCAAGCTTATTAGCTTTCTCTTGTTTGGTGCTTAAATCCTCCAGCGCTTGCTATTGCACCAGAAAGTATGCATCTGAATTCTGCAGGGACTTCCTCAGTCCTTCGGCTTCCTGTCGCAGCACATCTGATCGATGCCTTTCAACTTGAAGTTTAGACTGAACAAGCTGAACTTATTCAGGCAGCGGGTTTGAAGAGTTGGTGCCAGTAGTAGCGGCTAATAACTCGAACACTACATCAGGACAGAACTTTGGGGTTGTCTCACTATCTTCAAGATAGTTTTTATCAGCTTTCTTGGAGACTAACGGGGATGTCTCACTATCTTGAACCCTATCTGCATTACTTCCTTTACCATTGCATAACGGGGTACTCTTCTCCAATATTTTGTCCACATTCGAAAAGGGAAACAAGCAGACGCATCATAGGTTTACCATGTTGTATATGAACCTCATTTTGGTAAACCAGTTCAGTAGTAAGGTGGACAGGATAACAACATGAAACAAACATATATCTATGTAGTATGGTCATTGTATGGTCTATATCATTCTAGTTTATGTTGCCAAATCAAGATAGAGACAATTCAAATCATATCTGTTTAAGACAAAGCAGCATAGACAGAATATAAGTGTGGGAAACTACACAACACTAACAACACTTGTAATGTGCATGGCATGAGAACATAAATGTTTATTCAACTGAAACTAAAATCAACATAGAGCAAGTTACAACAACAAACACGTTAAAGAAACAGGTTTAAAACATATCTATTGCACCATTCGAGTTTCAGTTGCATCCTTCAAATTTGAAATTAGTTGGTATGAGTAAATACAGTGATGCAAGACCAAAGGAGTATGAACCATAGCTACTGAACCCGACCTGAGAACAATTCTTCTTCTTCTTTAAGCGTTGGCTTGGGGTTCAGAGTGGTGGTCCTCGTGCTTTGGTGTAACGCCCGGATAATCAAGCTACAATAATCCCCTACTAATGATGCCAAGTCATCACTGTTACTGTTGCTAATCTCACCTTGATTCAAAACCAATTCAAATTCAATTTTAAAATAAAGTCAAATAAATAATTTCTCCGGACAGTAAAACAAAAATGTTCACTGGGTTGCAAATTTTCACTAATTAAATGTCATGAGTGATTCAACATCATTTGAGATAGTTATTTTCCCCTGGGAATTAAAGCAGTTCCAAATTGGCATTTTTAAACACTTTTCCATTTGTGCAAAATCCAAATCAATTCAAACTCCTCCCAAACTTTTTGTGGCAGGTGCCAAATATCGTAATGTATTTATTTGGCCAAGTCCCACATTTTTCAGAACTCCTTTTGGCAGCTCAAATATTGCAAAGAAAAGAGCAAAACAAAGGAAAAAAAGAAAAGGCAGAGGGGAGAGAAAGCCCCTGCCCCACTTGGGCTTCAGCGCACCCGAGCTAGCTGGCCCAGCTAGGCCGGCCCACGCCCACTCCCCGGTCGCTCTCCCCTCCCTCCTGTTCCCCCGGTGCGCGCCGCTACAAGCGCTCGTCGCCGCCCGGCCACCTCGCCGACAACGCCACGGGTGGATAAGAGCCACCTCTCCGGCTCCTCGAGGCCTCCCCCACCTACCTCCACCCACTCCCAGATTCTCCTCGCCCCCTCCGCCTGCTTGTTGCCTCTCCCCCTCATTCCCCACTGCATCCGAGCGCCGCCATGGCCTCGCCGCCGTAGAACCCACGGCCACCGCGACCTCCCCGCCTTGC
>NC_057798.1:422355605-422366728 GCF_018294505.1 Triticum aestivum
GAGGGAAGAGCCACCTCTCCGGCTCCTCGAGGCCTCCCCCACCTACCTCCACCCACTCCCAGATTCCTCTCGCCTTCTCTGCCTGGTTGTTGCCTCTCCCCCTCGTTCCCCATCGCATCCGAGCGCCACCATGGCCTCGCCGCCATAGAACCCGCGGCCACCGCGACCTCCTTGCCTCGCCACCGTACCTATCAGCTCTACCGTCATCGACTACCTCATCCCTGTTCGTGAGCGCAAGACGGGGAGCACTACAGGCAGCGGATCGAGCTGCCTCCTTCCGCCTCTGCTCTGGCGATCCCCTCCGACTCCGGCAACACCTTCTGCTGCTACTAACCTTCCAGGGGCTTTCCATAGCCGCCCGGTGAGCCTCGCCTCCGTCCCCTCCGTCTTCCCACTGTTGCCGCGCCCGTAGGTGTCGTTCCACACATGTTCAAGCTCACCACCGCCGAGCTCGTCGCCGGCCATGTTCCGGTGACCGAACGCCCGCACAATCATGTCCATCATGCTCGCCCGCATGCGTAGACGTAGTACATGCTCAGCACTGCTCGTTTTGCTCGCTGTTGCACCGTTTGCGAGCTCGCCGCGCCTCGGGTCTCCACCGTCCATGTCGCCAGCGACGACTCCAGCCATCCCAGCTTGCGTGACCACCTGCGTTGGATGCGGCGTTCTACACTCGTTCGAACACAAGTCTCGGCGCGCGTTTTGGCCCTCTATAGCAAAAATACCGACGAACTCCGGCGAGAAACCGCCGCGGATGCGCTCGCTGGAGCTCCTCCGGCACCGGCCCTGACCTGGCGTGGCGTGGGGCCCGCCCAGTGCCGCTGACAGTGGGCCCCTACGCCTCTGTTTGACCGCGTTGAGCACGGTCAACGCGGGGTTCTATTCCCCCTAACACTGATGTGTGGGCTCGTTCGTTTAACTAATTTAACTAAAAGGCTTTTAATTAAAACTTAATTAGATTAGCTAAATACCCACTAACAGGCCGGATCCCTTAGTTAATTAACTCTGTATAGATTTAAAACTAACTCTGTTTAACCCACTATCCATGACATGTGGGTCCCGCAGGTCAGGTTTGACTTGCTGACGCAGTAGTGACGTCATGCTGACGTCATAATTCCATTTCTGTTAATTTTAATAATTCTAGAAAATGTTTTGATCTTTGAAAATTCATAGCACTTAAACCCTAACTCGGATGAAAATGGTTTCTACATGAAAGTTGCTCAGAACGACGAGGCGGATCCGAATACATGGTCCGCTTACCTGTCAGATGCCTCTATCTATCTGAAGATGGAACATTCCCCCTCCAGTCATCTTTCTGGCATAGGTCCGGAACCGGTAATACATTCCCGGTTGAATTCCCCATTCACCTATATCATGTAGCCATACGTTAGGCCACACCCGGCACAACATATTGCCAGGTTATGCTTTGTGATGCTATGTTTGCTTTATATTTACTGTTTCCTCCCCCTCTTCTCTCCGGTAGACTCCGAGACCAATGCTGCCCCTGTGATTGACTATGTCGACGACGACCCTTCTTCCCTTTCAGTGGAGCTTCCAGGCAAGCCCCCCTTTGATCATCCTGATATCGCCCATTCCATTCTCCCATGCTTGCATTAGATTTTGCTACTGTTATTGTTTGCTCCTATTCTGATGCATAGCCTGCTTTTGTAACCTGCTTATTGTTACCTACCTGCTTATCCTAAACTGCTTAGTACAGGTTGGTTAGTGATCCATCAGTGACCCCCACCTTGTCCTTGTTACCCCTGCTTCATCAATGAAGAATCGATCAACGGGATCGAAGACCAGGCCCCGGCACCACACATCGCTTTCCCCTTAGTTGCTCGACACTACTGAGCTAATATCGAGTGCCGAGGGTGAGACCTCTACAGCACTTCTGATGTTAACCCTGTAGTGTAGCTATTCGGTCATGGTCATCGAGGGTGATTTCCTCTTTAACCACTTCCGACACGACTCTGTCGTGCAACCCCTCAAGTGTGAACCTCGAGGGTGGTCCCTCTTACGTTCACCTTGATGATTACATCGAGTGGAGTTCACCGGGGGTGATTCCTCGGGTTTTCCCCTTGATGTTTAGACACACAGTTACTATGATTACTCTGACTTTGCACTGAACCATGTTACTAAAGATGGGTCGACCCTGAGGGGTACCCACGCGAGCATAATTGCAAGTGATGTGGACTCGGGTTGACCTGGAAGGTGCCCGCGAGATAATTACGAGGCGTGGCCGGGCATTCTTAGCCCTTGCCGCAAGTCCTCAAGACGGGGCAACGGGGTCACCTCTTTCGTGAGTCTCTGCTTGTTACCGAGCTTTCCTAGCCCACTACTATTTGCATATTTGATCCGAGGGGCCTCTAGCCTGATAGCACTAACCATCATGTGGGCATAGTATGGGCGTTTTGCGTTATATACATCAGCCGAAGCTTAATAGACGTTAGCGACTGAGCAGGGCGCGCCGGGTTGGACTGGTAAGCACATGCCTTTTTGAAGGAGGTAGCTAGGTCTGCTCACCAGCCGCGTACGCAATGTGCAGGAGTTCCGGGAAGATGACCCATGACCCCTGGGGGCATAGGTTTAGTCCAGCGTGCTAACCTCTCTATCACGCCTAGGTCGGGTTACGGCGTATTGTTTGGCCGAGGCCGGGCATGACCCAGGAAAGTGTGTCCGGCCGGAGTTAATCGAGCGTGGTGGGTAAGTTGGTGCACCCCTGCAGGGAAGAAAACATCTATCGATAGCCTGTCCTACGGTAGCGGACACTTGGAGTTGTATCCCGATCGATACAACTAGAATTGGATACTTGTGATGAGAATTGGATTGTGATGAGGTGATAACTGGATAGTATGGCTCTGGGATTGCTTTCTCGCAGGGAGTCGAGAAAGGATCTCTGGCCCAGGTTGATAACACTACTACTACTTTACTTTATGCTACTCTACTCCCTCTTGTTTGATGCAAGATGGTGGTTTACAGAAGATGCTAGTCCTCGATAGGACTAGGCCTTCTCTCTATTCTGGCATTTCTGCAGCCCAGTCCACATATACAGCCTTCATTTGGTAATGTTGCATATGTAGTGTAGATCCTTGCTTGCGAGTACTTTGGATGAGTACTCACGGTTGCTTTGCTCCCCCTTTTCCCCCTTTCTTTTTCTTTCCGGTTGATGCAATCAGATGTCGGAGCCTAGGAGCCAGATGCCACCGCCGGTGCCTACTACTATGTGGAGACCGCTGACGACCAGGAGTAGTTAGGAGGCTCCCAGGCAGGAGGCCTTGCCTTGTCGATCGTTGTTGCTCTTGTGCTAGCCTTCTTAAGGCAAACTTGTCTAACTTATGTCTGTACTCAGATATTTATTGCTTCCGCTGACTCTTGTGTATTCAAGCTTATGTATTCGAGCCCTCGAGGCCCCTGGCTTGTAATATAAAGCTTGTATTATTTTAATGTGTGTCTAGAGTTGTGTTGTGATATCTTCCCGTGAGTCCTTGATCTTGATCGTACACATTTGCATGTATGATTAGTGTAAGATTGAATCGAGGGCGTCACAAGTTGGTATTAGAGCCGACTACCTGTAGGTAGCCCCCTTTCGAACTCCTTGGCCGAAGTTGAGTCTAGTCACTGAAAAAAATTTACTAACATGGTTGTGTGTCTTACGGGCCCACGTCGGCAATTGGGTGGTATTAGGATCTTTTATTCCTTGTCTATACTCTAGGACTCTGATCTCTCTTCCATTCGGGTTTAACAATTTTGCTAACTCTAACATTAGGATCTCGTAATGACTTTCCCCGGAGAGCCCCTTCATTCCGGATGGTTGCCTGCTTCACCAGAAGACTTCAAAGGCATTCTCTGATCTATTCCCGAGAACTTGTGTTGATTTCTTTTTCAATCCCTTAACACCGTTGAATCCTTATGGACAACTGCATACCCTCGCCGTTCTTACTTCCATCCCTAGTTGTTCTTATTATTACAAGATACTGGAAAGTATTCTCCGACTTTCGAGAATCCTTTTTTTCGACTTCCTTGCAGCTCTTTTCTGCCTGAATAACCCTATGAATAATTCCACACACTTAGCAGCGATTTGTTCATCCCCAGTTGATCATATGTCTTGCAAAATTCTTCGAATGCAATTCGATCTGCTGAAGATCCTCTGCAGCCTAGTGCTCCCGAAAGTCTTGTCTGCCTGCATTATGGTTAAATCCATATGTCAAGCAATATTCATTAACATCCTTTGTCATTGTCATCTTGAGCTTATTGATTCATTATGTTGCGATTGCTCGCAATCATCAGTCGAACCCTGAAATTTGACCTTCCTGCTCATACGCCATTCTAGACATGAGTTGGATCTCGGCCAATCATGTTGTAGTTGATTGTCCACCTAGTTCCCTTCAACGTGAATATCGAATTATTCAGCTGTTCCTATAATCTAATGCCTTCGCATTCTTTCCCTCTTCTGATTGAGTACTGATACTCACATCAGATACATTGAGGATCGCTGAATCCTTTGTTGGATTATTATCCGGCAATGTCCTTCATATTCAAAATCTTGTGCGCTCTTCCCCTGATACATATTGCCTTTGGTATACTGTATCTTATGCTTATTTTCAACCATGATCTGTCATTGAGCTGATGTTATATGCTCTGGAAGTTAGTGGTATATGTTCCTAAGATACCCCTACGGGTTGAACCTATACCTTTCCTAAATCTGTGTGAACTCGAAAGATATGTGAGTCATACTCTTCTGGTGCTTCACCAGATAAATCTTTCGCGCTACAAATTCTTTGAAAACGAGGAGTGAATGAAAGATTATGCATTGAAGAAGTGGGAGTTGACCTTGAACCTTTGTGTTCATGCCCATGGACCCGATGTAGAACTTATCATGGAAGCTGCTCGTAAAAAAATAGTTACTCCTTGTTATAAGTCCATCTTGTATCCGTGGTTTGATCATTCATAATTGTGGTTCTAACCATAGTTTCTCCTTAATTCCATTTCCCGGACAAATTAAAATACTTGTCTACTGCAAGTCATTTCACTTGTCCAACCTCTAATTTGATCTACCTTCAAGTATTGCCTCATGTTATCTCGAGGATATTGTGTCATTGCACTACCTCTTGTAAATTCTTAATTGAAGTGATACTCCGTCACATCATTCCTAGCCTGATTGGCTACATCATTATCGTCCTAAATTTTAACTGTGCTACCTGGTCCTTCTCGGAGCACAATTTTTCAACAATGAGCTAAGCTTATGTCGCTCTTCCTCATCTTATCATTCCACCTTGAACAACAAGCTTGAATCTGAGCTTGTGTCGTATCCATGGTTCCAATAGCCTTTGCTTCATCATTCCTTTTGCTTGATGTTGTTGCTGCTCAATGGCATCTTCATAGAGCCTCTCGACAAAATTTGTCGTGATCACCATCAATATACTGCCTTGTTCTAAGATGTCAATCGAATTCTTGAGGAGAAATACCATCCTTGCCCATCGATGATTCATGTTGTCATCGACACCATCCTTGACTTCCTTCCAATATGGAATTGGTCATGTTTTGGTTATATCTTACATTCCTTGACATTCTTGGAATTGTTCCTTTGTACTTCTTGAGACCTTCAGATTCAATCTTGCTTGAAACACCATGTTAATATTACCTCGAAGCATGACTGTGGTACGCCGAACAACAACAAGAACATTGGAAGTGCATTGCCAAATGTTTCATGCTCTATTATCCAAACACCGTTGTATGGATAACATCATGAATTCCCTTTTCCCTTTATCCAAATGATGATGTACTTGTTGATCTAACATGTATATCATGCTCTACTCTTCCTTGGGAAAAGATACACTCCTAAGTATTGTGTATAAACATATTTTCCCTTTCCATTGGTTTGCTTAACCTTTCTTGCGATCTATATATGTTATAAGCAGAAATAATTCCCTGCTTATGGAAACATCTCGATTTACAACTCTGTCAGTGTGACACTATTACTATTGCTGACGACATTCCGGTAACCCCCGATGGACGTGAACTTTGCCTATTGGTCCGCCTCGTTCAACAAGCAGGGAAATGGTTCTCTTTGTCCCTCGCCCTTGGTACCAACGTTATTGCCAACCTAACAGACAGGCTATCCTCTACCATGCCTTGCTACCATGACCGTGCAATATGTAGGCATCCTTCCTACTTTTGAACCACATGGTGGGCCCATAACCCACAGTTCCACAGGATCGGAACCTGACTCTCCTGTACAACCTTGATTCCGAAATATTCTTGGCACTCGGCTTCGCATGTAATACATGAGCTAACTTCCTCACCATGTTCCATTTCGGTATTAGAGGCAACATTATTTTTCTTTGCTCTGAACCCCCTTCATCACCTATTTTAGGCATCAGCTGGCTGCCTACCTGGTTAAAACTTGTTGAATCTCCGTATACCACTCTCGATACGTCCTGGTGCTTCTAAAATCTCCTTCCTTGAGATAACTACTGGATGTTAATCCTTTCAGACAATTGTCCTTAAAGCTTTCCCCATACTCCACCTCTTAAATCTCGGGACGAGATTTCTTGTAGTGGAGGAGATTTGTAACGCCCGAATAATCAAGCTATAGTAATCCCCTACTAATGATGCCAAGTCATCAATGTTACTGTTGCTAATCTCACCTTGATTCAAAACCAACTCAAATTCAATTTTAAAATAAAGTCAAATAAATAATTTCTCCGAACAGTAAAACAAAAATGTTCGCTCGGTTGCAAATTTTCAGTAACTAAATGTCATGAGTGATTCAACATCATTTGAGATAGTTATTTTCCCCTGAGAATTAAAGCAGTTCCAAATCAGCATTTTTAAATGCTTTTCCATTGGTGCAAAATCCAAATCAATTCAAACACCTCCCAAACTTTTTGTGGCAGGTGCCAAATATGGTAATGTATTTATTTGGCCAAGTCCCACATTTTCCAGAACTCCTTTTGGCAGCTCAAATATTGCATAGCATTTTTCTATAAAAAAAAGAAAGAAAAGAGCAAAAGAAAGGAAAAAGGAAAGGCAGAGGGGAAAGAAAGCCCCTGCCCCACTTGGGCTTCAGCCCACCCGAGCTAGCTGGCCCAGCTAGGCCGGCCCATGCCCACTCAATGGTCGCTCTCCCCTCCCTCCTGTTCCCCCGGTGTGTGCCACTACAGGGCTCGTC
This sequence comes from Triticum aestivum, assembly GCF_018294505.1. NCBI lineage: Eukaryota > Viridiplantae > Streptophyta > Magnoliopsida > Poales > Poaceae > Triticum > Triticum aestivum. The sequence continues at coordinate 422,362,780 of NC_057798.1, forward strand.
GCCGCCCGACCACCTCGCCGGCAACACCGCGGGTGGATAAGAGCCTCCTATCCGGCTCCTCGAGGCCTTCCCCACCTACCTCCACCCACTCCTAGATTTCCCTCGCCCTCTCCGCCTGCTCGTTGCCTCTCCCCCTCATTCCCCACCGCATCTGAGCGCCGCCATGGCCTCGCTGCCGTAGAACCCGCGGCCATCGCGACCTCCTCGCCACTCCATCGTGCCTATCAGCTCCATCGTCATCGACTACCTCATCCCCTTCTATGAGCGCAAGCCGGGGAGCACTGCAGGCAGCGGATCGAGCCGCCTCCTTCCGCCTCTGCTCATGCAATTCCCTTCGACTCTGGCGACGCCTACTGCTGCTACTAACCTTCCAGGGGCTTTACGTAGCCGCCCGGTGAGCCTCGCCTCCCTCCCCTCCGTCTTCCCACCGTTGCCACGCCCGTAGGTGTTGTTCCCCAAATGTTCGAGCTCGCTACCACTGAGCTCGTCGCCGACCATTTTCCGGTGACCTAACGCCCGCGCAAGCGTGTCAATCATGCTCGCCCGCACGCGTAGACGCTGTACGTGCTCAGCACCGCTCGTTTTGCTCGTCATTGCACCGTTTGCGAGCTTGCCGTGCCTCGGGTCTCCGCCGTCCATGTCGCCGGGGACGACTCCGGCCATCCCAGCTTGCGTGACCACCCGCGTTGGACGCGGCGTTCTGCACTCGTTCAAACACAAGTCTCGGCGCGCGTTTTGGCCCTGTATAGCGAAAATCCCGATGAACTCCGGCGAGAAACCGCCGCGGATGGCTCTCCTCCGGCACCAGCCCTAACCTGGCGTGGCGTGGGGCCTGCCCAGTGCTGCTGACAGTGGGCCCCTGCGCCTCTGTTTGACCGCGTTGACCACGGTCAACGCGGGGTACTGTTCCCCCTAACACTGACATGTGGGCCCATTCATTTAACTAATTTAACTGAAAGGCTTTTAATTAAACTTAATTAGATTATCTAAATACCCACTAACAGGCCGGGCCCAATAGTTAATTAACTCTGTATAGATTTAAAACTAACTCTTTTTAACCCACTGTCCATGACAGATGGGTCCCGCAGGTCAGGTTTGACCTGGGCCAGGCGGTTTGACTTGCTGATGCAGTAGTGATGTCATGCTGACGAAGTAGTAACGTCATGCTGACATCATAATTCCATTTCTGTTAATTTTAATAATTCCATAAAAAAAATTCATCTTTGAAAATTCGTAGCACTTAAACCGTAACTCGTATGAAAATGTTTTCTACATGAAAGTTGCTTAGAACAACGAGGCGAATCCGAATACATGGTACGTTTACCTGTCAGATGCCTCTAACTATCTAAAGATGGAACTATCTGTCTGGAACCGGGACTACATTCTCGGTTGAATTCCCCCTTCACCTATATCGTGTAGCCATACGTTAGGTCACACCCGGCACAGCATATTGCCACGTTATGGTTTGTGATGCTATGTTTGCTTTATATTTACTGTTTCCTCCCCCTCTTCTCTCTGGTAGACTCCGAGACCGATGCTGCCCTTGTGATCGACTATGTTGATGACGACCCTTCTTCCCTTTTAGCGGAGCTTCCAGGCAAGCCCGCCCCCCTTTGATCATCCCGATATCGCCCATTCCATTCTCTCATGCTTGCATTAGATTTTGCTACTGTTATTGTTTGCTCCTATTCTGATGCATAGCCTGCTTTTGTAACCTGCTCATTGTTACCTACCTGCTTATCCTAAACTGCTTAGTATAGGTTGGTTAGTGATCCATCAGTGACCCCAACCTTGTCCTTGTTGCCCCTGCTTCATCAATGAAGAATCGATCAACGGGATCGAAGACCAGGCCCCGGCACCGCACATCACTTTCCCCTTAGTTGCTCGACACTACTGAGTTACTATCGAGTGCCGAGGGTGAGACCTCTACAGCACTTCTGATGTTAACCGTGTAGTGTAGCTATTCGGTCGTGGTCATCTGTAGCGACCAGACCACAAACAGTCCGATCTCTGTGCTTTAGTGTCATCTCTGGATCAGTAATGCTGACACGCACAGTACTTGAAGGATTTATAACAGAGTAGCAATCACACACTTATTACATCGAATGTCTCAAAAGAGAACTATTACAATAAATATGGCATAAGGCCATCTAAAAACAATAACAACGGAAGTCTTGGAAGATAAGTGAGTCCATCAACTCCAATAGCATCATTGAGTATAAGACCACGACCTAAAGCACCTTACTCGTCGTCTGAAAAGTCCGCAACATGGACGTTGCAGCCCGAAAACGGGTCAGCACATGGAATATGCTGGAAATGTAACACATAGAGAGTAATGAACAGAAATATGCTATACTACATGCATATATGACTGGTGGAAAGCTCTATGGTTACAGTTTTGCGTAAAGACAATTTTTCCCTACTACAAAGGAATAAATTTTATTTAACTATCATGGTGGTTGTTAAACATTGAGAAGGTAGACACCCTCTCAATCCCAATTAAGCATCATCCTTAAACCCATTAAATTAAATTAAAGTAACATGATGAGATTCACATGATAATCCAAGAACTAGATACTCAAAACGTCCATAACCGGGGACACGGCTAACCATGATTAGTTTGTACACTCTGCAGAGGTTTGTGCACTTTTCCCCACAAGACTCGATCTCCTCCGTTAGATTTCTCGCACTACATGGTGTTTGAGAAACGGATCACCGAGACATAGTCTTTCAGAAGCACTAGCACCTTACGATCGGGTAGATAGTTACACCTACTTTCCCCTACATCTGCTAGTCTACCACTGTAAGAGTTCGCATGACTTAATCAACTATGCTAGATCCCATAGTAGCTTGTGGCTGCACACGGAAGTTTCTAGCATGAATAATCTCATGATCCCTTTGAGCCTGGGTGGCATGATCCCTTTGAGCCTGGGTGGCGGTCCATAAAGAAAACAGGCAATCGCTGGAATACCCAGGTGCCTCAATCCTCCTAGATGTGTGTTAAAGTTGCCAGCTTAAATAAACCATTAAATAACAATCTCACATCTATCATGGATACACTCACCCAATCCATGTCTACTAGCATAGCATGGCATTATAAGCAAACGTAGAAGTAACTCCCAAAGGTTTGATAATAAAACATGTAATAGGTACTACCTCATCTACTTCTCAAAACCCACATATTAATCAGATCCTAACCATGCAATTGTTTGAGGATTGAACTAATGCAATAAAACTGGGTTGTAATATGGTATGATCAAAGTGTTACTTTCCTTGCTGATGATCCGTGAAACCTAGAGATTCGAAGTAACAAGCGGCGCACTCCGGGTACTCTATCGCAAACAAACAAGCATACAATAAGTACTCATCTAATGCACAGGTAAAACTCAAATAAAAGATCTAACCAGAAAGTTCAACTTAAGAACTCTGGTTTGCAAAAAGAATCAAATCAAACGTAGCAACGAAAGTCAAATGGCGAAAGAAACAAGCTTCGTTTCCTCATCTGGACCTAAGTCAAATTTTACAGAAGCAAAAACTTGTTTGAGTTGGTTAAACATAAAGAGGGTTTCGAGACGAAACTCTAGGCGCTTGAAAATCGTGATCAGAAATAATCGCGGAAAATCCGAGAAAAAGAAAAACTGACGAACAGGCTAACGAACGAACGTTCGTTGTCTGTCGCTAAACGGCGAAAACCGTTCGTTAAAACAAACATACGGACAAACATCCGTTAAATAGATAAACCGAGAAAACCGGTGAACCGATCTAAAAAAATGAACTAGGGTTTCTAAAAAAACCAAATCGGTTTTCTAAAAAATCCGGCGGCGGTGAACGGCGGCTACCTTGTCGGAATCCGACAGGGCTCAGGCTCCAGCGACGGGGGGTTCGACGGCGGGGCGCTCCTGGCGGCGGCGGCGGCGGCGGGGCGGCTTCAGCGGCGGGGCTGGACGGG
>NC_057798.1:422367141-422517541 GCF_018294505.1 Triticum aestivum
AGGAGTCTGGCTCGGACTTCTGTCCGAGTCGGCGGCGGCGCGGGGTGTGGGCCGGCTCGGCTGGGCCTCGGCCCAGTCGGGCGCTGCAAGTTTTTTCTTTAAAAAAACAATTCCAACGAAACTAAGAAAAATTCTAGAAAATAAAATAAAATTCTAAAAATGCCAAAATAAATTTTCACTGTCTAAATAAAATATTTAGAACGAGATGAACATTTTCTTGGCCCTAAAATGCAGTTTTGGAAAACGTACAATTATTCCTAAATTCAAATAAAATAGCCAAAAACTCCGAAATAAATCTTATTTGATTTTATTATTAAATCCTCAATATTTATTTATTTTTGGGAAAGTCATTTTATTCCCGCTCTCATATTTTTGTAACAGAAATAATTGAAGATAAAATAAATAAAATCAAATGATCCTATTTTCAAAATTTGAGAAAACTCAAATATGAAAATAACGAAATTCCCAACTCTCTCTGAGTGTCCTTGAGTTGCGTAGAATTTCTAAGATGAAGCCAACTGAAATAAAATATGATATGCAATGATGATCTAATGTGTAACATTCCAAATTGAAAATTTGGGATGAATCTCGCCCTCAAGATTCGGGTTGGCTAGAAAATAGGTGAGGGTGGTCCTTCCGTAGATCTTCTTCTTGCTCCCAGGTGGCTTCATCCTCGGTATGCTGGCTCCACTGAACTTTACAAAACTTGATAACCTTGCTGCGGGTGACTCGGCTGGCATACTCGAGGATTTTGACTGGTTTCTCCTCGTAGGTCAAATCACTATCCAACTGAATTGCTTCCAGCGGCACTGAATCTCTTAGCGGTATATCAGCCATCTCTGTGTGGCACTTCTTCAACTGGGAAACGTGGAACACATCATGAACTCCTGACAATCCTCCGGGCAATTCCAATTTGTATGCAACTTCTCCCATATGCTCCAAAACTTTGTATGGTCCCACAAAACGTGGTGCTAACTTTCCCTTAACTCCAAAGCGCTTAACTCCTCAAAGTGGGGACACATGAAGATAAACTCGGTCTCCGACTTCGTAAATTGTCTCCTTGCGTTTAGAATCTGCATAGCTCTTCTGCCTGGATTGAGCTACCTTGAGCCTATCGCGAATCAACTTCACCTTCTGTTCAGACTCCTTAATCAAATCTGGTCCAAACAATTGGCGATCTCCAACTTCATCCCACGACAATGGGGTCCTGCACCTCCTTCAGTACAAGGCTTCGAAAGGGGCCATCTTCAAACTGGATTGATAACTGTTATTGTAAGAGAACTCTGCATATGGCAAATTGTCGTCCCAACTAGATCCATAATCTAGCGCACAAGCTCTCAGCATATCCTCCAAAATCTAATTGACTCTCTCGGTCTGTCCATCTGTCTGCGGATAAAAGGCTGTACTGAACTCTAGCTTGGTTCCCAAAGTTTCGTGCAACTGATTCCAGAACTTTGAGGTAAACTGGGTTCCTCTATCTGATACAATGCTCCTCGGAACTCCATGCAGACATACGATCCTGGTCATGTATATCTTTGCCAACTTAGCACTAGTGTAAGTGGTCTTTACTGGGATGAAATGAGCTACCTTCGTCAAACGATCAACTACAACCCAAATCGAGTCATAGCCTGAAGGAGTCCTGGGCAATCCCGTGATAAAATCCATGCCTAGTTTATCCCACTTTCATTCGGGTATCGGCAATGGCTGTAACAATCCTGCTAGCTTCTGATGCTCTGCCTTCACTCTCTGACATACATCACATACTACTACGTACTCCGCAATATCCTTCTTCATTCCGGTCCACCAGAAAGTGTCCTTCAAATCCAAATACATCTTGGTATTTCCTGGGTGAATCGAGTACGGCGAATCATGGGCCTCTAGCAGAATCAACTTCCTAATCTCCGGATCATTAGGCACATAAACACGGTCCTCAAACCATAAGGTATCGTGCTCATCCTCATGAAATCCTTTAGCTTTTCCTTTGCTCATCTTCTCCTTTATAGAGGCAATCTCTTTGTCAGTCTTCTGGGCTTCTCTGATCTTATCCATCAAGGTAGACTGAATTTCCAATGCTGCAACATAGCCTCTCAGAACTATCTCCAAACATAGCTCGCGAAGGTCCTCGGCTAACTCCTTCGGTAACTCTCCGATCAAGAGTGTGTTGACATGGCTCTTGCGGCTCAACGCGTCAGCTACTATGTTAGCCTTTCCGGGGTGATAATGCAATCTCATATCATAATCCTTGATGAGCTCAAACCATCTCCTTTTCTTGAGATTCAAATCCTTCTGTGTGAAGGTGTACTTCAAACTCTTGTGATCCGTGTACACCTCACAATGATTTCCGATGAGAAAATGTCTCCAAGTCTTCAATGCATGCACTACGGCTGCTAACTCCAAATCATGTGTAGCATAATTCAACTCATGAGGTTTAAGCTGTCGTGAGGCATAAGAAACAACTCTTCCCTCCTGCATAAGCACTGCTCCAAGTCCTCGACGTGAAGCGTCACAATACACCTCATAATCCTTGCGCTGATCTGTTAGAATAAAAACTGGTGATGTAACCAAACGTTTCTTCAACTCCTGGAAACTGTCCTCACATTCCTAAGTCCATTTAAACTTGGTGTCCTTCTTCAACAACTTCGTCATGGACTTTGCAATCTTTGAGAAATTCTCAATGAACCTCCGGTAGTATCCTGCGAGTCCAAGAAAACTCCAGATCTCTCCAACTGTCGTTGGTGCTACCCAGTTTGTTACAGTGACAACTTTGGGGGGATCTACTGCTATTCCTTCTCCGGATATAACATGTCCGAGGAATCCAACTTCCTTCAACCAAAACTCACATTTGCTGAACTTGGCATATAACTGATGTTCTCTGAGCTTCTCTAGTACCAAACGCAAATGCTCCTTATGCTCTTCTTCATTCTTTGAATATACCAAAATATCATCAATGAACACCACGACGAACTTATCCAGAAAATCCATAAACACCTTGTTCATCATGTTCATAAAATAGGAAGGTGCGTTAGTCAGACCAAATGACATAACGGTATACTCATACAGCCCGTACCTGGTGGTAAAAGCCATCTTAGGTATATCCTGCTCTCGAATCTTTAACTGATGGTATCCTGATCGCAGATCGATCTTGGAAAATACCTTAGCTCCTTGCAATTGGTCAAACATATCATTGAGCATTGGTAGTGGGTACTTGTTCTTGATTGTTACTTCATTCAATCCTCGATAATCAACAACCATCCTCAATGATCCATCCTTCTTCTCCACTAGAAGCACTGGCGATCCCCAAGGTGAAGAACTTGGTGAATATAGCCTTTATCCAGTAACTCCTTAATCTGCTTCTCAATTTCCTCCAAATCTTGTGCGGGCATCCTGTACGGTCTCTTAGATATCGGCCCTATGCCTAGCAAAAGCTCAATCAAAAACTCAATGTCTCTATCCGGTGGCATGCCTGGCAAACTCTTCTGGAAATACATCAGGGAAATCCTTCACCACTGGTACTTCCTCCTGCACAACTCCTGATAAGGAATTTACTTGTGTCCTCTTTGGCTCATGCCGTGATACATACTTAATCCTTCTTCCTTCTGGGGTGGTAAGCAAAATCGACTTACTAGCGCAATCGATGTTTCCTCTATACTTCGATAGCCAATCCATACCTAGAATTACATCCAAACCTTGCGATTCCAAAATGATTAAATCCGAGGGGAAAACATGCCTACCTATACGCAATGGCACTTGAAAACACCCTCGACTGGCCATATACTCCGCTCTTGGTGAGCTTACTAACATAGGTGTTCTAAGAACCTTGGTGGGCAGTTTATACTTATCCACAAATCCCCTCAATATGTATGAATGCGATGCACCAGTATCAAAAAGAACAATTGCAGTAAATGACTTAACCAAAAACTTACCTATTACTGCATCTGGCTGGGCTTCAACCTCCTCCACGTTAACGTGGTTCACCTGTCCCCTGTTGAAAGGGTTCGGCTTCTTCCTAGAGCTTCCATTGTCGTTTCCATTCTGGGCTTTAGGACATTCATTGGCATAGTGTCCAGTCTTCTGAAACTTATAGCAAGTGACTTGGCTCAGGTCTCTCTTGGCTGGGGTTGATGGGTTGGTACGGTTCTGACCGTTGCTTCTCCATTCCCATTACCATTCTTGGGGCCATTATGATTATGCGAGCTCCCTCCTCCATGGGTATGCTGAAAATGTCCTCCCGATTTTGGGGTAAAACATGGCTTCTGCTGAGCTCTAGAATTGTACTTCCCTTGTCCATACTTCCTCTTGTGGTTGTCAATCTGCTGCTGCTTCCCTTCAATCATGAGAGCACGATCTACCAACTCCTGGTAGTTGTTGAAAGTTGCTACCATCAAGTGCATGCTCAGCTCATCATTCAGTCCTTCCAGAAACTTCTCCTGCTTAGCTACATCCGTAGCAACGTCATCTGGGGCATAATGTGCTAACTTACTAAAGTCATCCACATATTGGCCAACTGTCCGTCCTCCTTGGCGCAAGTTGCGAAACTCAGGTTTTTCATGGCCATAGCTCCTACTGAAACATGGGCAGTATGGAAAGCCTGCTGAAACTGATCCCATGTGAAAGTGTCGATAGGATAAGTGGCTGTGAAATTCTCCCACCATGATGATGCAGGGCCATCAAGCTGATGTGCGGAAAAACGCACCTTTTCTGCATCTGTGCATCCTGTAGTGGTCAACTCCCTTCCTGTCCTGCGGAGCCAATCATCAGCAACTATCGGCTTGGTGCTACTGGAGAACACCGGTGGATTCAGTCTAAGGAAAAGGGTTAAGTGATCAACAGGTGGTGGAGGTGGTGGGTTTGTTGTTGTTGTTGTTCCCCTGATTCTGATTCTGGACTAGTAACTGCATCAACGCATTCTGCTGCTAGATCAACTGAGTGAGCTCCGGTGGGAAAGCAAATCCATTGTCACGTCTCGGAGGCATCTGAGGGTTTAGAAAAGATGAGAATACAGAAGAGAATGAGGTCTAGAGAGAAAAACACTACCCATATGCACATGAGACAAATGCAAACAAAAACACTTCATTCAATCAAACAAGGGCATACAACGGTCTAACTATCGTTTACAAATGTGCTTGGACTATACTAGATTCATGGGGGAATACTACTACTGTTATGGTGGTCAACTAGAAAAACTGCTCCATTGAAGACTCCATGATATCTGCTCCAGCTTCATCAACATAGTCATCATCGCAATCGTCAGGGTCCGAGTCGGTGTCGTCGATGATGATGTAGTTCTCTGGACAAGTGCAATCATCGTCTTCTCCTCCAGTCGCGGGGAATCCCATGAATACCTTCAGCTTCTTCTTCATATCCCGTTCTTCTCCACGAGTGTTGCTATTTCCTCCTCATATCCATCGCGTGTAGACTTGAGTTCTTCCTCCAGTTCCATGATCTTGGTCATAGCCTTCTTCAGATCTATCATGCCTGCGCACATCTGGTTCTCCTGGCGTCGAATGTGCTGGTTTAACTCCTGAATGAAAGCTGCAATTGATCTATCCTTCCTGGTGCTGATCATCTCCCATTGCTCATCTCGGCACCCACAAATCTGGTAAATAGTATCCTTGATATCCTTGTGGTAAACTTCTCCAATGCGTCCCATTGTGATGTGGGCTGCCATGCTCTTTCCTAGACTCCAGGTTGGTGCATCGAAGGAAAACTCTATGGGCCCAGTGACGGGCATGAACGTCCTTCCTGGAACATGAACTTGAATCATCCAACGCTCCTCTTCTAGTAAAGTGGCGTTGTAGGTCCTGGTGAAGCTTGGTACTCCGATGTTCAGGTATCTAGTGACTTCCTTCAAGTGGCGTCCAAAGGGTGTATCTTCATCCGGTTGTGTGAACTTGTTCCTTGCATCTGCCATCCTAAAAGAGTAGAAAAGATGAGGAGTCAGAAATGAGAAGAGTGAGTGGTGATCTAGGGCTTTTAGCTTAGTGGTCGTGTCCTACAGTCAGCGTGTGCTCTGATACCATCTTGTAGCGACCAGACCTCAAACAGTCCGATCTCTGTGATTTAGTGTCATCCCTGGATCAGTAATGCTGACACGCACAGTACTTGAAGGATTAATAATAGAGTAGCAATCACACACTTATTACATCGAATGTCTCAAAAGAGAACTATTACAATAAATATGGCTTAAGGCCATCTAAAAACGATAACAGCGGAAGTCTTGGAAGATAAGTGAGTCCATCAACTCCAACGGCATCACTGAGTATAAGACCATGACCTAAAGCACCTTACCCGTCGTCTGAAAAGTCTGCAACATGAACGTTGCAGCCTGAAAATGGGTTAGCACATGGAATATGCTGGCAATGTAACACATAGAGAGTAATGAACAGAAATATGCTATACTACACGCATATATGGCTGGTGGAAAGCTCTATGGTTACAGTTTTGCATCAAGCCAATTTTTCCCTACTGCAAAGTAATAAATTTTATTTAACTATCATGGTAGTTGTTAAACATTGAGAAGGTAGACACCCTCTCAATCTCAATTAAGCATCATCCTTAAACCCAACAAATTAAATTTAAGTAACATGATGGGATTCACATGATAATTCAAGAACTAGATACTCAAAACGTCCATAACCGGGGACATGGCTAACCATGATTAGTTTGTACACTCTACAGAGGTTTGTGCACTTTTCCCCACAAGACTCGTTCTCCTCCGTTAGATTTCTCGCACTACATGGTGTTTGAGAAACGGATCACCGAGACATAGTCTTTCAGAAGCGCTAGCACCTTACGATCGGGTATACAGTTACACCTACTTTCCCCTACATCTGCTAGTCTACCACTGTAAGAGTTCGCACGACTTAATCAACTATGCTTGAGCCCATAGTAGCTTTTGGCTGCACACAGAAGTTTCTAGCATGAATAATCTCATGATCCCTTTGAGCCTGGGTGGCGGTCCATAAAGAAAACAGGCAATCGCTGGAATACCCAGGTGCCTCAATCCACCCAGATGTGTGTTAAAGTTGCCACCTTAAATAAACCATTAAATAACAATCTCACATCTGTCATGGATACACTCACCCAATCCACGTCTACTAGCATAGCATGGCATTATAAGCAAAACGTAGAAGTAACTCCCAAAGGTTTGATAATAAAACAGGTAATAGGTACTACCTCATATACTTCCCAAAACCCACATATTAATCAGAGTGTTACTTGCCTTGCTGATGATCCGTGAAACCTAGAGATTCGAAGTAGCAAGCGGCGCACTCCGGGTACTATATCGCAAACAAACAAGCATACAATAAGTACTCATCTAATGCACATGTAAAACTCAAATGAAAGATCTAACCAGAAAGTTCAACTTAAGAACTCCGGTTTGCAAAAGGAATCAAATCAAACGAAGCAACAAAAGTCAAACGGCGAAAGAAACAAGCTTCATTTCCTCATCTAGACCTAAGTCAAATTTTTACAAAAGCAAAACCTTGTTTGAGTTGGTTAAACGGAAAGAAGGTTTTGAGACGAAACTCTAGGCGCTTGAATCGCCTGATTCCGATAAACGAGCGAAAAGTTATACTAGAATGGAAATCGGATCAGAAATCGCGATCAGAAATAATCGCGGAAAATCTGAGAAAAAGAAAAACTGACGAACAGGCTAACGAACGAACGTTCGGTGTTTGTGGCTAAACGGCAAAAACCGTTCGTTAAAATGAACGTACGGACAAACGTTCGTTAAATAGATAAACCAAGAAAACCGGTGAACCGATCTAAAAAACAAACTAGTGTTTCTAAAAAAAACGAATCAGTTTTCTAAAAAAACCGGCGGCGGCGAACGGCGGCTACCTCGTCGGAATCCGGCGGGGCTCGGGCTCCGACGGCGGGGGCGGCTTAGGCGACGGGGGGCTTCGGCGGCGGGGCACTCCAGGCGGCGCCGGGCTTGGCGGCGGTGGCGACTTGGCAGCGGGGCGGCTTCGGCGGCAGGGCTGGACGGGGTGTGGCGGCGGGGTTGGGGGGTATTTAAGGAGGGGGGAGGTGGCTTGGGGGAGGGGGCAAGGCAGCGGAGGAGGAGTCCGGCTCGAACTCCTGTCCGAGTCGGCGGCGGCGGCGGCGCGTGGTCTCCAGGAGGGAGACGGCGGCGCAGGGTGTGGGCCGGCTCGGCTGGGCCTCGGCCCATTCGGGCGCTGGAAGTTTTAAAAAAAAATAATTCCTCAAAAACTAAGAAAAATTCTAGAAAATAAAATAAAATTCTAAAAATGCCAAAACAAATTTTCACCGTCTGAATAAAATATTTAGAACGAGATGAACATTTTCTTTGCCCTAAAATGCAGTTTTGGAAAACATGCAATTTTTCCAAAATTCAAATAAAATAGCCAAAAACTCTGAAATAAAATCTTATTTGATTTTATTGTTAAATCCTCAATATTTCTTTATTTTTGGGAAAGTCATTTTATTCATGCTCTCATATTTTTGTAACAGAAATAATTGAAGATAAAATAAATAAAATCAAATGATCCTATTTTCAAAATTTGAGAAAACTCAAATAGAAAAATAACGAAATTCCCAACTCTCTCCAAGGGTCCTTGAGTTGCGTAGAATTTCTAAGATCAAGCCAACTGAAATAAAATATGATATGCAATGATGATCTAATGTATAACATTCCAAATTGAAAATTTGGGATGTTACATCATCGAGGGTGATTTCCTCTTTAACCACTTCCGATACGACTCTGTCGTGCAACCCCTCAAGTGTGAACCTCGAGGGTGGTCCCTCTTACGTTCACCTTGATGATTACATCGAGTGGAGTTCACCAGGGCTGATTCCTCGGGTTTTCCCCTTAATGGTTAGACACATAGTTACTATGATTACTATGACTATACACTAAAGCATGTTACTAAAGACGGGTCGACCCTGAGGTGTACCCACGCGAGCATAATTGCGAGTGAAGTGGAGTCGGGTTAAACTAGAAGGTGCCCGCGAGATAATTACGAGGCGTGGCCGGGCATTCTTAGCCCTTGCCGCAAGTCCCCAAGACGGGGCAACGGGGTCACCTCTTTCGTGAGTCTATGCTTGTTACCGCGCATTCCTAACCCACTACGATTTGGATATTTGATCCGAGGGGCCTCTGGCCTGATAGCACTAACCATCACGTGGGCATAGTATGGGCGTTCTGCGTCGTATACATCAGCCAAAGCTTAATAGACGTTAGCGACTGAGCGGCGTGCGCCGGGTTGGACTGGTAAGCACCTGCCTTTTTGAAGGAGGTAGCTAGATCTGCTCACCGGCCGCGTACACAACATGCAGGAGTTCCTGGGGAGATGGCCCATGACCCCTGGGGGCATAGGTTTAGTCCGGCGTGCTGACCTCTCTATTAAGCCTAGGTTAGGTTATGGCGTATTGTTTGGCCGAGGCCGGGCATGAACCAGGAAAGTGTGTCCAACCGGAGTTGATCGAGCATGGTGAGTAAGTTGGTGCACCCCTGGAGGGAATAAAACATCTATCGATAGCCTATCCTACAGTAACGGACACTTTGAGTTGTATCCCGATCGATACAACTAGAATTGGATACTTGTGATGAGAATTGGATTGTGATGAGGTGATAACTGGATAGTATGGCTCTGGGATTGCTTTCTCGCAGGGAGTCGATAAAGGATCTTTGGCCGTGGTTGATAACACTACTACTACTTTACTTTATGCTACTCTACTCCCTCATGTTTCTTGCAAGATGGTGGTTTCCAGAAGATGCTAGACTTCGATAGGACTAGGCCTTCTCTCTATTCTAGCATTTCTGCAACCCAGTCCACATATATATCCTTCCTTTGGTAATGTTGCATATGTAGTGTAGATCCTTGCTTGCGAGTACTTAATATGAGTACTCGCGGTTTCTTTGCTCCCCCTTTTCCCCCTTTCTTTTTCTTTCCGGTTGATGCAATCAGATGTCGAAGCCCAGGAGCCAGATGCCACCGCCGGTGCCTAGTACTACGTGGAGATCGCTGACGACCAGGAGTAGTTAGGAGGCTCCCAGGCAGGAGGCCTTGCCTTTTCGATCGTTGTTGCTCTTGTGCTCGCCTTCTTAAGGCAAACTTGTCTAATTATGTCTGTACTCAGATATTGTTGCTTCCGCTGACTCTTGTGTATTCAAGCTTATGTATTAGAGCCCATGAGGCCCCTGGCTTGTAATATAAAGCTTGTATTATTTTAATTTGTGTCTAGAGTTGTGTTGTGATATCTTCCCGTGAGTACTTGATCTTGATCGTACAAATTTGTGTGTATGATTAGTGTATGATTCAATCGAGGGCGTCACATTTGGGCGCTGCAGTTGCCTTACTAACTGCTCATGTTTGGGTGCTCTGTGGTGGAGACGGTGTTGTTTCAACTAGAACTGGGTTACTATCTGCAGGGGTTGGGGTTAGAAGGGGTGTAGCTGGTTCTCTGTCCAACCGGGTAGTGGTACAATCTGTATGAGTCTGGGTTATGTGTGGTGGGGCTGCTGTTGGGGAACGTTGCAGAAAATTAAAAAATTTCCTACGGTTTCACCAAGATCCCTCTATGAGTTCATCTAAGCAACGAGTCATGGGAGAGAGATTGCATCTATATACCACTTGTAGATTGCGTGCGGAAGCGTTCGAGGGAACGGTGATGATGGAGTCGTACTCGCCGTGATTCAGATCACCGATGACCAAGTGCTGAACGGACAGCACCTCCGCGTTCAACACACGTATGGTACGGACAACGTATCCTCCTTCTTGATCCAGCAAGGGGGAAGGAGAGGTTGAGGAAGAAGGCTCCAGCAGCAGCACGACGGCGTGATGATGGTGGAGAGGTAGTACTCCGACAGGGCTTCGCCAAGCGCACAACGGAGGAGGAGAGGTGTTGGGGAGGGGAGGGGCTGCGCCTTGGATCAGGTGTTCAGCCCTCCCCTCGCCCCTCTATTTATAGGGGAAGGGGGAAGGGGGCCGGCCCCCTCTAGATGAGATCTAGAGGGGGGGCGGCGGCCAGGGAGGGGGCTTGCCCCCCAAGCAAAGGGGGTGCGCCCCCCTTAGGGTTCCCCCCACCCAACCCTAGGCGCATGGGCCCAAGGGGGGGCGCCCAGCCCTCCAGGGGCTGGTTCCCTGCCCCACGCGGCCCATGTGGCCCACCAAGAGGGGTGCCCCCCCCCCCGGTGCACCCCCGGAACCCCTCCGGTGGCCCCGGTACAATACTGATATGCCCCCAAAACTTTCTGGTGTCTGCATGACAACTTCCCATATATAAATCTTTACCTCCGGACCATTTCGGAACTCCTCGTGACGTCCGGGATCTCATCCGGGACTCCAAACAACATTTGGTAATCACATACAAGTCTTCCTAATAACCCTAGCATCACCGAACCTTAAGTGTGTAGACCCTACGGGTTCGGGAGACACGCAGACATGACCGAGACGGCTCTCCGGTCAATAACCAACAGCGGGATCTAGATACCCATGTTGGCTCCCACATGCTCCTCGATGATGTCATCGGATGAACCACGATGTCGAGGATTCAATCAACCCCGTATGCAATTCCCTTTGTCAGACGGTATGTTACTTTCCCGAGACTCGATCGTCGGTATCCCAATACCTCGTTCAGTCTCATTCCCGGAAAGTCACTTTACTCGTACCGTAATGCATGATCCTGTGACCAGACACTTGGTCACTTTGAGCTCATTATGATGATGCACTACCGAGTGGGCCCAGTGATACCCCTCCGTAATCCGGAGTGACAAATCCCAGTCTCGATCCGTGTCAACCCAACAGACACTTTCGGAGATACCTGCAGTGCACCTTTATACTCACCCAGTTACGTTGTGACGTTTGGTACACCCAAAGCACTTCTACGGTATCCGGGAGTTACACGATCTCATGGTCTAAGGAAGAGATACTTGACATTGGAAAAGCTCTAGCAAAACGAACTACACGATCTTGTGCTATGCTTAGGATTGGGTCTTGTCCATCACGTCATTCTCCTAATGACGTGATCCCATTGTCAATGACATCTAATGTCCATAGTCAGGAAACCATGACTATCTGTTGACCAACGAGCTAGTCAACTAGAGGCTTACTAGGGACATATTGTGGTCTATGTATTCACACGTGTATTACGATTTCTGGATAATACAATTATAGCATGAATAAAAGACAATTATCATGAACAAGGAAATATAATAATAATCCATTTATTATTGCCTCTAGGGCATATTTCCAACAGTCTCCCACTTGCACTATAGTCAATAATCTAGTTACATTGTGATGAATCGAACACCCATAGAATTTTGGTGTTGATCATGTTTTGCTCGCGAGAGAGGTTTAGTCAACGGATCTGCGACATTCAGATTCGTATGTACTTTGCAAATATCTATGTCTCCATCTTGAACATTTTCACGGATGGAGTTGAAGCGACGCTTGATGTGCCTGGTCTTCTTGTGAAACTTGGGCTCCTTGGCAAGGGCAATAGCTCCAGTGTTGTCACAGAAGAGTTTGATCGGCCCCGACGCATTGGGTATGACTCCTAGGTCGGTGATGAACTCCTTCACCCAAATTGCTTCATGCGCTGCCTCCGAGGCTGCCATGTACTCCGCTTCACATGTAGATCCCGCCACGACGCTCTGCTTGCAGTTGCACCAGCTTACTGCTCCACCATTCAACATATACACGTATCCGGTTTGTGACTTAGAGTCATCCAGATCTGTGTCGAAGCTAGCGTCGATGCAACCCTTTACGACGAGCTCTTTGTCACCTCCATAAACGAGAAACATGTCCTTTGTCCTTTTCAGGTACTTCAGGATATTCTTGACCGCTGTCCAGTGTTCCTTGCCGGGATTACTTTGGTACCTTCCTACCAAACTTACGGCAAGCTTTACATCAGGTCTGGTACACAGCATGGCATACATAATAGATCCTATGGCTGAGGCATAGGGGATGACACTCATCTCTTCCTTATCTTTTGTCGTGGTCGGGCATTGAGCCGAGCTCAATCTCACACCTTGCAGTACAAGCAAGAACCCTTTCTTGGACTGATCCATTTTGAACTTCTTCAAAATCTTATCAAGGTATGTGCTTTGTGAAAGACCTATGAGGCGTCTCGATCTATCCCTATAGATCTTGATGCCTAATATGTAAGCAGCTTCTCCAAGGTCCTTCATTGAAAAACACTTATTCAAGTAGGCCTTAATGTTATCCAAGAATTCTATATCATTTCCCATCAAAAGTATGTCATCTACATATAATATGAGAAATGCTACAGAGCTCCCACTCACTTTCTTGTAAACGCAGGCTTCTCCGTAAGTCTGCATAAACCCAAATGCTTTGATCATCTCATCAAAACGAATGTTCCAACTCTGAGATGCTTGCACACTTTGTTAGCATTCTTAGGATCGACAAAACACTCCGGCTGCATCAGATACAGTTCTTCCTTAAGATGCCCGTTAAGGAATGCCGTTTTGACGTCCATCTGCCATATCTCATAATCATAGTATGCGGCAATTGCTAACATGATTCAGACGGACTTAAGCTTCACTATGGGAGAGAAAGTCTCGTCGTAGTCAATCCCTTGAACTTGCCGATAACCCTTAGCAACAAGTCGAGCTTTATAGATGATGACATTACCATCCGCGTCCGTCTTCTTCTTAAAGATCCATTTGTTTTCTATTGCTCGCCGATCATCGGGCAAGTCAGTCAAAGTCCATACTTTGTTTTCATACATGGATTCTATCTCGGATTTCATGCCTTCTAGCCATTTGTTGGAATCTGGGCCCGCCATCGCTTCTTCATAGTTCGAAGGTTCACCGTTGTCTAACAACATGATTTCCAGGACAGGGTTGCCATACCACTCTGGTGTGGAACGTGTCCTTGTGGACCTACGAAGTTCAGTAGCAACTTGATCAAAAGTACCTTGATCATCATCATTAATTTCCTCTCCAGTCGGTGTAGGCACCACAGGAACGTTTTCCTGAGCTGCACTACTTTCCAGTTCAAGAGGTAGTACTTCATCGAGTTCTACTTTCCTCCCACTTACTCCTTTCGAGAGAAACTCTTTTTCTAGAAAGGATCCGTTCTTGGCAACAAAGATCTTGCCCTCGGATCTTAAGTAGAAGGTATACCCAATGGTTTCCTTAGGGTATCCTATGAAGACGCATTTTTCCGACTTGGGTTCGAGCTTTTCAGGTTGATGTTTTTTGACATAAGCATCGCATCCCCAAACTTTTAGAAACGACAGCTTAGGTTTCTTCCCAAACCATAATTCATACGGTGTCGTCTCATCAGATTTAGACAGTGCCCTATTTAAAGTGAATGTAGCTGTCTCTAGAGCGTATCCCCAAAATGATAGCGGTAAATCGGTAAGAGACATCATAGATCGCACCATATACAATAGAGTGAGATTACGACGTTCGGACACACCGTTACGCTGAGGTGTTCCAGGCAGCGTGAGTTGTGAAACGATTCCACATTTTCTTAAGTGTGTACCAAATTCGTGACTTAAATATTCTCCTCCATGATTCGATCGTAAGAACTTTATCTTTCGGTCACGTTGATTCTCTACTTCATTCTGAAATTCCTTGAACTTTTCAAAAGTCTCAGACTTGTGTTTAATCAAGTAGACATACCCACATCTACTCAAGTCATCAGTGAGAGTGAGAACATAACGATATCCTCCGCGAGCCTCAACGCTCATTGGACCGCACACATCGGTATGTATGATTTCCAACAAGTTGGTTGCTCGCTCCATTGTTCCGGAGAACGGGGTCTTGGTCATTTTGCCCATGAGGCATGGTTCGCATGTGTCAAATGATTCATAATCTAGAGACTCTAAAAGTCCATCAGCATGGTGCTTCTTCATGCGCTTGACACCAATGTGACCGAGGCGGCAGTGCCACAAGTATGTGGGACTATCGTTATCAACTTTACATCTTTTGGTATTCACACTATGAATATGTGTAACATTACGTTTGAGATTCATTAAGAATAAACCATTGACCATCGGGGCATGACCATAAAACATATCTCTCATATAAATAGAACAACCATTATTCTCGGATTTAAATGAGTAGCCATCTCGTATCAAACGAGATCCAGATACAATGTTCATGCTCAAACTTGGCACTAAATAACAATTATTGAGGTTTAAAACTAATCTCGTAGGTAAATGTAGAGGTAGCGTGCCGACGGTGATCTCATCGACCTTGGAACCATTCCCGACGTGCATCGTCACCTCGTCCTTCGCCAGTCTCCGCTTATTCCGCAGCTCCTGCTATGAGTTACAAATGTGAGCAACGGCATCGGTATCAAATACCCAGGAGTTACTACGAGTACTGGTAAGGTACACATCAATTACATGTATATCAAATATACCTTTAGTGTTGCTGGCCTTCTTGTCCGCTAAGTATTTGGCGCAGTTCCGCTTCCAGTGACCCTTCCCCTTGCAATAAAAGCACTCAGTTTCAGGCTTGGGTCCATTATTTGACTTCTTCCCGGCAACCTGCTTACCGGGCGCGGCAACATCTTTGCCGTCCTTCTTGAAGTTCTTCTTACCCTTTCCCTTTTTGAACTTAGTGGTCTTATTGACCATCAACACTTGATGTTCTTTCTTGATTTCAACCTCTGCTGACTTCAGCATTGAGAATACTTCAGGAATGGTCTTCACCATCCCCTGCATATTGTAGTTCAACACAAAGCTCTTGTAGCTCGGTGGGAGCGACTGAAGGATTCTGTCAATGACCGCCTCTTCCGAGAGGTTGATCTCCAACTGGGATAGGCGGTTGTGCAACCCAGACATTTTGAGTATGTGCTCACCGACAGAACTGTTTTCCTCCATCTTACAACTATAGAACTTGTCGGAGACTTCATATCTCTCGACCCAGGCATGAGCTTGGAAAACCATTTTCAGCTCCTCGAACATCTCATATGCTCCGTGCTTCTCAAAACGCTTTTGGAGCCCCGGTTCTAAGCTGTAAAGCATGCCGCACTGAACGAGGGAGTAATCATCGGCACGTGATTGCCAAGTGTTCATAACGTCTTGGTTCTCTGGGATGGGTGCTTCACCTAGCGGTGCATCTAGGACATAGTCTTTCTTGGCTGCTATGAGGATGATCCTCAGGTTCCGGACCCAGTCCGAATAGTTGCTGCCATCATCTTTCAGCTTGGTTTTCTATAGGAACGCGTTGAAGTTCATGTTGACATGAGCGTTGGCCATTTGATCTACAAGACATATTTTGCAAAAGTTTTAGACTAAGTTCATGATAATTAAGTTCATCTAATAAAATTAGTTAATGAACTCCCACTCAGATTAGACATCCCTCTAGTCATCTAAGTGTTACACGATCCGAGTCGACTAGGCCGTGTCCGATCATCACGTGAGACGGACTAGTCATCATCGGTGAACATCTCCATGTTGATCGTATCTTCCATACGACTCATGTTCGACCTTTCGGTCTTTGTGTTCCGAGGCCATGTCTGTACATGCTAGGCTCGTCAAGTTAACCCTAAGTGTTCTGCATGTGTAAATCTGTCTTACACCCGTTGTATGTGAACGTAAGGATCTATCACACCCGATCATCACGTGGTGCTTCGAAACGACGAACTTTAGCAACGGTGCACAGTTAGGGGGAACACTTTCTTGAAATTATTATAAGGGATCATCTTATTTACTACCGCCGTTCTAAGTAAACAAGATGCATAAAACATAATAAACATCACATGCAATTATATAGTAGTGACATGATATGGCCAATATCATATAGCTCCTTTGATCTCCATCTTCGGGACTCCATGATCATCTTCGTCACCGGCATGACACCATGATCTCCATCATCATGATCTCCATCATTGTGTCTTCATGAAGTTGTCACGCCAACGACTACTTCTACTTCTATGGCTAACGCGTTTAGCAATAAAGTAAAGTAATTTACATGGTGTTCTTCAATGACACGCAGGTCATACAAAAAATAAAGACAACTCCTATGGCTCCTGCCGGTTGTCATACTCATCGACATGCAAGTCATGATTCCTATTACAAGAACATGATCTCATACATCACAATATATCATTCATCATTCATCACAACTTCTGGCCATATCACATCACATGACAATTGCTGCAAAAACAAGTTAGACGTCCTCTAATTGTTGGTGCATCTTTTATGTGGCTACAATTGGGTTCTAGCAAGAACGTTTTCTTACCTACGAATAACCACAACGTGATTTTGTCAACTTCTATTTGCCCTTCATAAGGACCATTTTCATCTAATCCGCTCCAACTAAAGTAGGAGAGACAGACACCCGCTAGCCACCTTATGCAACTAGTGCATGTCAGTCGGTGGAACCTGTCTCACGTAAGCGTACGTGTAAGGTCGGTCCGGGCCACTTCATCCCACAATACCGCTGAAGCAAGAAAAGACTAGTAGCGGCAAGCAAGTTGACAAGATCTACGCCCACAACAAAATTGTGTTCTACTCGTGCAATAGAGAACTACGCATAGACCTAGCTCATGATGCCACTGTTGGGGAACGTTGCAAAAAATTAAAAATTTTCCTACGGTTTCGCCAAGATCCATCTATGAGTTCATCTAAGCAACGAGTCATGGGAGAGAGATTGCATATACATACCACTTGTAGATTGCGTGCGGAAGCGTTTGAGGGAACGGTGATGATGGTGTCGTACTCGCCGTGATTCAGATCACCGATGACCAAGTGCTGAACGGACAGCACCTCCGCGTTCAACACACGTACGGTACGGATGACGTCTCCTCCTTCTTGATCCAGCAAGGGGGAAGGAGAGGTTGAGGAAGAAGGCTCCAGCAGCAGCACGATGGCGTGATGATGGTGGAGAGGCAGTACTCCGACAGGGCTTCGCCAAGCGCACAACGGAGGAGGAGAGGTGTTGGGGAGGGGAGGGGCTGCGCCTTGGATCAGGTGTTCAACCCTCCCCTCGCCCCTCTATTTATAGGGGAAGGGGGAAGGGGGCCGGCCCCCTCTAGATGAGATCTAGAGGGGGGCGGCGGCCAGGGAGGGGGCTTGCCCCCCAAGCAAAGGGGGTGCGCCCCCCTTAGGGTTCCCCCCCAACCCTAGGCGCATGGGCCCAAGGGGGGGGGGCGTGCCCAGCCCTCCAGGGGCTGGTTCCCTGCCCCACGCGGCCCATGTGGCCCACCAAGAGGGGTGGCCCCTCCCGGTGGACCCCCGGAACTCCTCTGGTGGCCCCGGTACAATACTGATATGCCCCCGAAACTTTCCGGTGTCCGCATGACAACTTCCCATATATAAATCTTTACCTTCGGACCATTCCCGAACTCCTTGTGACGTCCGGGATCTCATCCGGGGCTCCGAACAACATTAGGTAATCACATACAAGTCTTCCTAATAACCCTAGCGTCACCGAACCTTAAGTGTGTAGACCCTACGGGTTCGGGAGACACGCAGACATGACCAAGACGGCTCTCCGGTCAATAACCAACTGCGGGATCTGGATACCCATGTTGGCTCCCACATACTCCTCGATGATGTCATCGGATGAACCACGATGTCGAGGATTCAATCAACCCCGTATGCAATTCCCTTTGTCAGACGGTATGTTACTTGCCCGAGACTCGATCGTCGGTATCCCAATACCTCGTTCAGTCTCGTTACCGGCAAGTCACTTTACTTGTACCGTAATGCATGATCCTGTGACTAGACACTTGGTCACTTTGAGCTCATTATGATGATGCACTACCGAGTGGGCCCAGTGATACCTCTCCGTAATCCGGAGTGACAAATCCCAGTCTCGATCCGTGTCAACCCAACAGACACTTTTGGAGATACCTGCAGTGCACCTTTATAGTCACCCAGTTACGTTGTGACGTTTGGTACACCCAAAGCACTTCTACGGTATCCGGGAGTTACACGATCTCATGGTCTAAGGAAGAGATACTTGACACTGGAAAAGCTCTAGCAGAACGAACTACACGATCTTGTGCTATGCTTAGGATTGGGTCTTGTCCATCACGTCATTCTCCTAATGACGTGATCCCGTTGTCAATGACATCTAATGTCCATAGTCAGGAAACCATGACTATCTGTTGACCAACGAGCTAGTCAACTAGAGGCTTACTAGGGACGTATTGTGGTCTATGTATTCACACGTGTATTACGATTTCCGGATAATACAATTATAGCATGAATAAAAGACAATTATCATGAACAAGGAAATATAATAATAATCCATTTATTATTGCCTCTAGGGCATATTTCCAACAGCTGGTTCTTGGGCAAGTACAACCGTGGTTCTATCTCCATCGATGGGCAGCATGATCTTTTCTAAAGACCATGTTTTTACTCCCATAGATACTGCCATCACCCCCTCCAATTCAAATGGCTGATAAACAATAAAAGTAATTGAATGTACAGACATTGTATGATACAGGTGCAATGGATAGTAGGGAAGAAAACAGGGCACAAAATAATTCACATTTATGTTGTCTAACCAAATAGGATAGCATGACATAATTTCACACATATGACGGCTAATTAAACAGGATAGCATGACATAATTTCACATATGTGATGGCTAACTAAACAGGATAGAATGACATACTTCAAAATATGATGACTATGTAAACAGGATGACATGATATAACTATACGATGTGTCTATCAAAGTGGTTGGCATGCCATAATTCTCAAACATGGCATCGATGGAAACATGATGGCATGATATAATTCACGGATAAAATGACATAATTCAAAATATAATGACTATTTAAACATGATGAGATGATACAACTATATTATGTCTTTAGAAAATGGGTTGGCATGCCATAATTCAGATACATGTTGTCTATGTAAACATCATGGCATGATATAATTCAAATATGATTTATATACTAAGCAAGTGAGCAGAGGGCAATCACGTATATGATGTTTCAACTAAGCAGATGGCATTCAATATTGTGTATATGATGTAAAAACTATTGCAAGACAACATATGCATGATATGAGTAATATAACCCTGCCAAGTTTGAGCATACACCTCAGGGGGAAAATAGGACTAGTCATCTGTCTCTGAATCCTCCTCTGTGGAGCTATTTATAACCAGCAAGATATCTGCTTCAGCGGGTAGCATTGTCTATCTGAAGACCTTGTTTTCACTCTAGATTGTTCCATCACCAATTCAAATGGCTGATGCACAGGAAGAGCGGTTGAATATACAAACATTGTCAACAAATGGAATATGTAATACAAAAAAAGGATGGCATAATATAATTCACATATATGACACTTGGCTAAACAACATGGCATTGCATAATTCACATACATAATGCATTGCAATAAGATAGCATTGCATAATTCACATATATAATGTCTTGCAACAAGATGGCATTGCAAAATTCACATATATGATAATTAGACATTAAATAGGTGGCATTCACACAAAGAATGTCTAAACTAAGCAAATGACATGCCAATGCAAGACACCATATGCACGATATGAGCAATATAACCCTGCCATAAGTTAGAGCATGCACCTCGGGAGGGGGGGATAGGACTGGTCATCTGTCTCTGAATCCTCCTCCGGGGAGCTATCCATAACCAGCAAGACATGCACTTCGTCAGATAGCATTTTCTGCTCTGAAGAACTTGTTTTCAATCCAAATTTTTCCATGACCGTGTCGAATGGCTAATGCACAGGAAGAGTAACTGAATGTACTAACATTGTTGACAAATTGATAAGTAATAAAAAAGGATGGCATGATATAATTCACATATAAGATGTCTGGCTAACCAGGATTGCATTGCAAAATTCACATATATAATGCCTGGCTAAACAAGATGGCATTGCATGATTCACATACATGATATAGAAAGTAAACAGATGGCATTCACACAATGCATGTCTAAACTAAGTAGATGACATATTTGATGTATAAAGGAAGTAATGCAAGGCACCATATGCATGATATGACCAACATCAGCATGCCAAGTTAGAGCAAAAGACCTCAAGGGGTAAATAGGAGTGGGCTGCTTCCTCTGAATCCTGCTCTGAATAATTATCTTCCTCTTGATTACAGTCTGGAATGGGGGGAGGGAGTTGCTTTTGCACCCACCATGGAGCGATGTTTGCATGAAATTTTATTGCCACGCAAGGCTCGTCTCTTTTGCTCTACATGTTCAGTACCATTATGTACAATAACTGACATGTATAGGAATAAAACATAATGAGATTATGTAAGAAGTGCATGCATAAATCAGAGTAATGGTAGCAAATTGTGGATAGACCCAAAACCAATGATAGCAGGCGGATAATAGCTTCAGTTAAAAAATACAGATAATGGCTCCTTTAATGTTTGTTTCCATCCAACATAAAACTCATAGTAGACACCCTAGATTAACCAGATAGTATTGATTGTTGCCCCCAATATGTACCCCACAACCATTTAAAAACTTAAGTTTGAGCATTAGTTTGGACCTGACTCGGAGTCTAATCGGTGAACATGACAATAAAGTAGCATGTCATCATATTAAGCGATGCATAACATAAGCAGGCACGAAAGAGTGTGACCTCTCTTGCGGACCCGTGTAGTCCTCAAGGTCATCTACTTAGTTGATGATGGTAATGCAGTTCTCGTGGCTGCCGGTGGCGGTGAAGAAGATCTGAGGCGGCGAAAGACAATCTGGAGGGTGGATCCCTGATGTGGTGAACCCTTCCATTATTGGATCAACTGAGCTGGGGTGGACCATAGGGCAGCAGGAGCGGGACAAACCACACAAGGTTTTCTTTGACACATATCTATAATAGAAGTAATTCTGTAAGGGCTTGTTTGAATTGGAGGATTCTAACAATGCAGGGATAGGAAATACACAGGAATAGGATAGGAATGCATGTGCAAAACAGAGAATTTAAAAACACAGGATTTGTGCCAATATTGGTGTTTGGTTCACAAGAATTGGAAGATCACAGGAATGCAAAGAAGCATGGTGATATTAAGTCAAACCACAAGAAAATGTATGCTTATAATGCTATTATGCTACTATCTCTTAGTCTTGTGCTTCATGAATAGGAATTTGAAAAGGAGGACAAGTGGATATTAAAATTCTTACAGTTTTTCTTTCAAGGAGACACTAAAGGAACAAATCCTACAATTTTCCTTTGCTCCATTCCTTTGAACCAAATGCATGAATAGTAGTACCATAGGAAACTTTCCAATTCTTATGTTTTTCCTTCACTTTTCCTTTCAAGCACTAGCGATTCTAGTAGGCAAGCTTGAACAGGGAAAATCCTACACTCCAAAAATGGTTTTGTGCTACTTCTACTACTTTGGACCCAGGCCTCTACCCTACTAGCTCAACTCCCAGGCCCATCTACAAATGCATAGCTCAAACACGCATAAATAAATAATGATGGCATTCGAGAGAGTCCATCACGGATAGCTAAGTTGCCTGGTACCTCACTTCTTGTCATATAGTAGGAGAAACTAGTCATAATTCATGTTACTGTGTGTGCTCAGTGGACAATATATATAACATGTATAGTAAAAAAGTGATGGAACAAGTGTAAAACCTCTTTGGCTAAGCCATGTCGATCTCAGCATGATTGGGTTGGTCGGCGAGGATGCTCCGGCTGATGTGGCTGTTGGAGGAGGGGAAGAAGATCTTAGGCGTCTAGAGATGGAGCCAAGGGTATTGCTCCACTGTGATGAAGGGTTTCATCGTTGGAGCAGCTCCGGTGAGTTGTACGACGGCGAGGCTAAAGCAGGACAAGAGACACAATGTTAACCTGAGTGGAATTCTAATAGCATCTTCCATAGGTGATGTAAAATACATAACCACAAAGTTCTAGATGTAAAATACATCAGCTGCTCATCTCTGAACTTAACTCTTGAAACTGAATTTAACTGTCGAAACTGAATTTTGCATTCGATACTGAATTTTGCTGTTGAAACTGAATTTTACAGTTGAAACTGAACGCACTAGTAGCAGAAAAGCAATAGCAGCAGCAGCGCCCGGAGCAGCAGCGTGTGCGAGTGCCAGGGCAGCTAGTCGTGTAGCAGCATCTCGGGTAGCAGCTACATGGGCTCGAGTGAGAGCAAGATCTGTTGCTCGTGCAGCAGCAGCGCGAGCAAGAGTAGGGCAGCAGTGCAAGCAAGAGCAAGAGCAAGAGCAAGAGCAGCAGTGCGAGCAAGAGCAAGAACAGACCAGGCAGGGGACCGAGAGCAAGAGCAGAGCAGCAGCACGAGCGAGAGCCAAAGCAGCAGTAGCTCCTACTGATGTGGACATCACTGTCGAGGGAGCGACACAGTGGAGGAAGTGGGCAGTGATGCCACCGTCGATGGATCCACGCCATGTCAGCTCGGGACCGAGCGACGGCAGCACCGTGAGATCGAATCAAGAAGAAAATGTTGCGATTAGTGTAGAACCTCTTTGGTGGCACCGATTAGGCCTCAGCTTCATCTGAGGAATCGGTGATGGTGCTGCTCTTCCGGTGGTGCAGGTGAAGACAACACTGTGGGAATTGAGGTGGCACGAAAGAGGAGTCAAACATCGGGGTAGCTCCTTGGAGGTGGAGGACGGGGTGGCTGAACCGGCGGGACGACGAGAGCAACGATGGATCCTCATCCAGTGCGGTGGATGAGGGATGTCGAGGTGTTGTTGTGGACGACGACGTCGGGGAAGAGACTACGGCTGGGTGGCGGATGGAGGAGGGTGTGGGGCTTCATGGGTTTTTGCGGCCTCCGTGTACGAATGGGGGGCGGAGGGCATGGGAGGGGGAACCATGGCTTAGGGACCTTCTTGTCTGAAATGTTGGGTAAGTTATGAAAGTACCCCCACCGATTTGAGCTAGGCGGTTCTTTAGGTTTAGGGGTATCATGGGAATTTCGCGTGTCGGGATTTCGCAGGAGGTGGGAGTTCTCGCGCGTGTTGTAATTTTGGGATAGCAAGGCGCGGGTTGAGATGGAGGGAGTTTTTAGAGCACAAAAAGACAAAGAGATATCTTAAAATTTTTGGGTAACAAGGCGCGGGTTGAAGAGGCGGGAGTTCCGTAACACGGTAGATAGAGATGCTAGCTTGAAATTTCGGCATAACAAGGCGCGACTAGAAATTTCGAGAGAACAAGCTTAACATGTACAAAAATAGACAATTTCCACCCCACTAGAGAGAGCCATGTCCCGTTTTACTATATTACTAGAAATGCATTCAAATACAACAACAAAAAACTAAAACAATCAGGACACCAAGCTTAAAATGTACAGTACCAACTCAGTTTGCACTTCCCTCAATAATGAAAAAACAATTCGTGTTATCTAGTGATATGTCTCCAATGTATCCATAACTTTTTATTGTACCATGTTGTTATATTATCATTATTGGATGTTTTACATTCATTTTTTAGCAACTTTATATCATTTTTTGGGACTAACATATTGACATAGTGCCCAGTGCTAGTTGTTGTTTTTGCTTGTTTTTTTCTTCACAGAATATCAGTACCAAATGGAGTCCAAACGCAGCGAAACTTTTTGGAGAATTTTTCTGGGCCAGAAGACACAGGATGGGCCAAAGAAGTACGAGAGGGGTGCCTCGAGGGGGGCACAACCCACCCTAGGCGTGCCCTGGTGGGTTGTGTCCACCTTGGTGGCCTCCCGCACCACCTCTTCACCCAATAAATACCCAAATATTCCAGAAACCATAGGGGAGTTGCCAAAACACAATTCCAGCCGCCGTAAGTTCCAGAACCACGAGATACAATCTAGACACCATCACGGAGGTGTTCATCATCCTCATTGGTGCCTCTCTGATGATGTGTGACTAGTTCATTGTAGACCTACGGGTCCATAGGCAGTAGCTAGATGGCTTCTTCTCTCTTTTGATCCTCAATACAAAGGTCTCCTGGGGATCTATTTGATGTAACTCTTTTTGTGGTGTGTTTGTTAGGATCCGATGAAATTTGAGTTTATGATCAGATCTATTTTATCCATCAAAGTTATTTGAGTTTTGATCTCTTGTATGCATGATTACTTATAGCCTCGTATTTATTCTTCGAATCTTTGGTTTAGTTAGGCTGACTAGATCGATTTTTCTTGCCGTGGGAAGAGGTGCTTTGTGATGAGTTCGGTCATGCAGTGTTCTTTCCTAGTGACAGAAGGGGCAGCAAGACACATATTGATTGTTGCCATTAACGATAACAAGATGGGGTCTATTCCTACATGAATAGATCTTGTCTACATCATGTCATCGTTCTTATTGCATTACTATGTTTCTCCATGAACTTAATACGCTAGATGCATGCTGGATAGCGGTCGATGTGTGGAGTAATAGAGTAGATGCAGGCAGGAGCCGGTCTACTAATCTTGGACGTGATGCCTATATAATGATCATAGCCTAGATATCGTCATGATTATTTTAAGTTCTATCAATTGCTCAACAGTAATTTGTTTACCCACCGTATGCTATTTTCTTGAGAGAAGCCACTAGTGAAATCTACAGCCCCCGGGTCTATTTTCCCATCATATATTTTCAGATCTATATTTCTATTTGACTTTTTATTTATTTGCATCT
The DNA here is from genome assembly GCF_018294505.1 of Triticum aestivum. Classification (NCBI taxonomy): domain Eukaryota; kingdom Viridiplantae; phylum Streptophyta; class Magnoliopsida; order Poales; family Poaceae; genus Triticum; species Triticum aestivum. The sequence continues at coordinate 422,392,677 of NC_057798.1, forward strand.
TTTATTTTCAGATCTATATTACCAAAAACCCACAAATACCTCGCTTAATTTTATTTGCAGTTGTTCTATTTTTTATCTACAAAATTATATCTTCACGAATTTTTACCCGGGAGGGATTGACAACCCCTCTTACGTGTTGGGTTGCAAGTATTTGTTCTTTGTGTTCAGGTACCATTTACATAGTGTTGCTTGGTCCTCCTAGTGGTTCGATAACCTTGGTTTCATCACTGAGGGAAATACCTACCGTAGCTCTGCTGCATCATCCCTTCCTCTTCAGGGAAAAACTGAGGCGGACATGAGCCATCAAGAAAGGATTTCTCGCGCCATTGCCGGGGAGACATCATCAACATCTATTAGGTTCCTAATCACAAATGTCATCTCCTTGCAATTTATATTATTTTCCATTTGCCTCTCGTTTTCATCTCCCCCACTTCACAAAAATTTGTTGTTTTATTCGCCCTCTTTTTCGTTCGCCGTTTTCTCGTTAGATCTATTTCTTTGTGCAATCTTGTTTGCGTAGTCACGATGACTCAAGAAAACACCAAGTTGTGTGATTTTTCCAATACAAATAATAATGATTTTATTAGAACTCCGATTGCTCCTCCCGCCATTAGTGCAGAATCTTGTGATATTAATGCTGCTTTGTTGAATCTCGTTATGAAAGATCAATTTTCCGGTACTCCTAACGAGGATGTCGTGTCCTATCTAAACACATTTGTAGAATTATGCGATATGCAAAAGAGAAAAATATGTGGACAATGATATTGTGAAGTTGAAATTATTTCCGTTTTCTTTAAGAGGTCGTGCAAAAATTGGTTTTCTTCTTTGCCTCGCAATAGTATCGGTTCTTCGGACAAGTGCAAGGATGCTTTTATTATTAAGTATTTTCTGCCCGCAAAAATTATTTCCCTTAGAAATCAAATCATGAATTTTAAGCAACCTGGGCATGAACATGTTGCACAATCTTGGGAAAGAATGAAATTGATGCTAAGAAATTGTCCCACTCATGGTTTAAATCTTTGGATGATCATACAAAATTTTATGCGGGATTGAATTTTGTTTCTTGAAATATTTTAGATTCCGCCGCTGGTGGTAATTTTATGGAAATTACTTTGGGTGAAGCTACTAAATTGCTTGATAATATTATGGCAAATTATTCGCAATGGCACACTAAAAGAGCACCTACTAGTAAGAAAATTAATTTGGTTGAAGAAATTAGTACGTTGAGTGAAAAAGTGATGCTCTTATGAAATTGGTTGCTAATAAAAGTGCTCCTATTGATCTTAATGATGTGCCTTTGTCTATTTTGATTGAGCAAAATAGTGATTCCGTAGATGTGAATTTTGTCTCGCGAAACAATTTTAATAATAATGCTTATAGAGGTAATTTTAATCCTAGGACTTTTCCTGGAAATTCCTCTAATAATTATGGTAATTCCTATGGTAATTCTTCGTACAATAATAATAGGAACACCTCTGATCTTGAGAATAGTATTAAATAATTTATCAATGCCCAAAAAGCTTTTAATACTACAATAGAAGAAAAGTTGAATAAGATTGATGATATGTCTAGAAGCATTGGTAGAATTTCTTATGATGTAGAAAAACTCAAGTTGAAATTTTTTGTACCCAAGGTTGATGAATCGATTAAAGATTTATATGTTTCCATGGATGAAAGTAAGAAAGGACCGCTGTGCTCTGAGCTAAAAGAGAATTTTTAGAAAGGGTGTTTTCTAGTGATTGCTTTCATAAAAGATGAAGATCTTAAAGTGATTGGTGTTTCTTCTATTGATTCTTTTCTTAGTAAGATTAAAATAGATGATAAAGGCACTGAAGAAGAGCCAACTTTAGCTAGAAGGTGTCCTGATATTCCGGAGGGTGATAATCTTGTTGAGAAAATTGATAAAAGTGGGTTTGGAGAGGTCAAAATTTTAACTAATGATGTGCCCACTCTTTCGGATTACAAAGACTTTAGTTAAGATAGTTGCTTCTTGATTGATTGTATTTCTTTGTTGCAATCCATGATAAATTCACCCCATGCTTATGAACAAAATAATGCTTTTAGTAAACATATTATTGATGCCATGATGAAAGCCTTTGAAGAAAAGTTGGAATTAGAGGTTTCAATTCCTAGAAAATTACATGATGAATGGGAACCTACTATCAAAGTCATGATTAAAAATTATGAGTGTTTTGCTTTATGTGATTTGGGTGCTAGTGTTTCCACGATTCCGAAATCTTTATGTGATGTGCTTGATCTTACCGATATTGAAGAGTGTTCTTTATATTTGCACTTGGCGGATTCTACTATTAAAAAGCCTATGGGAAGAATTAATGATGTTCTTACTCTTGCAAATAGGAATTATGTGCGCATAGATTTTATTGTTCTTGATATTGATTGCAATCCGTATTGTCCTTTATAGTTGGAAGACCGTTTTTACGCAATATAGGTGTCATGATTGATATGAAAGAAGTCAATAATAAATTCCAGTTCCACTAAGAAAGGGAATGGAACACTTCCCTAGAACCAGAATTAAGCCACCATATGAATCAATCATGAGGGCATCCTATGGATCTAAAACCAAAGATGACAATACTTGAAACAATGCATTATGCCTAGCTAGGGGCATAAAACAATAGCGCTTGTTGGGAGGCAACCCAATGAATAAAATTTATTTTTGCCTTTTTTGTTCTTGAGTGTTTGCACTATTATGCTACTGTTATGATTTTATTTTTAGGTTTTAATTAGTATTTTTTGAGAGAATGTTTTAAATTGTGTGTGTGCCAAGTAAAGCCTTTGGGATCATGATGGGTGATTGTTGATTTGATCTTGTTGAAAAACAGAAACTTTGTGCGCCAGTAACAGAATTATCCCCTCTTTCTTCTAACGACCATCGGTATTTTACTTGAAGCTATATTTTTATTCATCACATATGATGAGTTTTGCTTTGAGCGTCTTGTATTATATGAGTCGTTGTTTTTTTTTGCTTTTTAGTTTGTCACAAGTATCCTTGCTGGACACACCTATTTGAGAGAGCCAAAATTATGCTATGATCTGTTAGAATGCTCCTATATGCTTCACTTAAATTTTTTGAGTTATGGAATTACTCTAGTGCTTCACTTATATCTTTTTGAGCATGGTGTGCTTTAATATTTTTGAAGAAATGCTCTCATGCTTCACCTAGATCTATTTGAGAATTAGAAAATATTTTAAGAAATTCTCTCATGCTTCACTTATATAATTTTGAGAGACGAATTTTTTTATGCTCATGCTCTTCACTTAAATTTGTTTGAGCTAATCAAAAGCAACATATGAATTTAGTCTCAAAGTGATAGATATTCAAGAGGGATATAATAAAAACTTTCATGAAGATCATAGGAAGAATTAAACTTAATTCTTTGTAATTGGTTTGAGTATGATGATAGTGATATGTGAGTCATGTTAATGAGTAATTATGCTTTAGTAAGAATATTGATGTTAAGGTTTGTGACTCCCTATGCAAGCACGAAAGTCAATAGTTATGCAATGAAATTATATCCTACTTGTGGTGCGTTATTCGGTGTTAGTTATGCTTAATGCTTGCTTACGTGATCTTTCGTTTCTTGGTTGGTTGCTTCTCAATCTTTTTGCTAGCCTCCATTTGTACTAAGTAGGAATACTACTTGTGCATCCAAAATCCTTAAAACCAGTTTTGCCATACGAGTCCACCATACCTACCTATATGCAGTATTTTCATGTCATTCTAAGCAAATTTGTACATGCCATCTCTAATTTCAAAATAAATTTCCTTTTTGTGTGCTCGTACTGCTCATGAAGCGGCAGGGGGTGGACAATATATTCCATGCTAGATGTGTGTTTATTCACTTGTCATTACATGAGAGTACGGCAAAGGTATTAGGGATGCCCAGTCCCGAAATGAAAAAGAAAATTATTTTATGTTGTCAAATAATAAGTTCCTTGGAAAGTGTTGGTATGGACGACACCTGTGGATACGGCTAGCCGTGGAATGTGAAAGAATGGTGGAAAAGGGAATAAACTTTATTTTGTATTTGGGAACCGCCTATGATATATCAAGCATGGAAAGTGTTGGGAATTACTTGGTCGTTTTCGTTGACGGGAAAAGTATGCCTCTCCAAATGTTTTATCTCTTAATTCTCGCTTTGAGCTCTGGCACCTCTACAAATCCCTACTTCCCTCTATGAAGGGCCTTTCTATTTACTTTATGCAATTTTTTTTTATTTGAGTCTCCATCTTCTCTTATAAAGCACCAACTAAGGGGCACTATGATCGTACTTGAGCATTGGATGTAGCTAATATGCGAGTGCGTTTCATGAATGTATCAATGATTGAGCATGATGAGCTAGGGTTAACTTGCTTTAGTGTTGATACTTTGAAAGACAAGGTTGCTTCTTGATATGCTTGAGTATTGAAATCTTCATGTCAAAACTAGACTATTGCTTTGAACCATATAAAAGTCCATATGTCCATGCTACAAAAGAAAATAATATGTGATGAACATGTTAGGCAGCATTCCACATAAAAAATTATGTTTTTATCATTTACCTACTTGATACATCCATTTTGCATCATGTTTTCCAACTGTTATTTATGTTGTTTTATTGTATAATAATGCTTTTTGGAGTAATTCTAATGCCTTTCCTGTCATAATATGCAAGGGATGCACAATGGGGGAGAATTTTGGCAGCTGGAAATCTGGAGCTGAAAAAGCTACGTCAAGCTACCTATTCTGCATAACTCCAAATGAGCTAAAACTTCCTAAGGATTTTTTAATGGAATATTTAAGAATTATTGGAGAAAATAAGTACCAAAGGGGGGGGGCACCAGGTGGGCACAACCCACCTGGGCACGCCAGCAGGCCTAGGCGCGCCCTGGTGGGTGCTGCCCTCCTCGGCCCACCTCTGATGCCCATATTCTGGTATATAAGTCATTTTGACCTAGAAAAAATTAGGAGAGGACTTTCGGGACGAAGCATCACTGTCTCGAGGCAGAACTTGGGCAGGATCAGTTTTGCCCTCCGGCTGAGCGATTCTGCCGGGGGAACTTCCCTCCCGGAGGGGTAAATCATCGCCATCATCATCACCAACAACTCTCCCATCTTGGGGAGGGCTATCTTTGTCGGAGTAATGGGCCACAGGTAGGCTAACCCGGGTCCCAGAACCTTTCAAGACATCGGGGAAGGCTGCACCCCTCGAGTCCCAGAGGCGACTCCAAGATAAGCCGAGTCCCAGAGGCGACTCCAAGACAAGCCGAGTCCTAGAGGTGACTCCAAGATAAGCCGAGTCCCAGAGGCGACTCCAAGATAAGCCGAGTCCTAGAGGCGACTCCAAGGCGAGCCGAGTCCCAGAGGCGACTCCAAGATAAGCCGAGTCCCAGAGGCGACTCCAAGACGAGTCGAGTCCCAAAGGCGACTCCAAGGCGAGCCGAGTCCCAGAGGCGACTCCAAGATAAGCCGAGTCCCAGAGGCGACTCCAAGACGAGTCGAGTCCCAGAGGCGACTCCAAGATAAGCCGACTCCTGGCCGGCGACTTCCAGAGAGGCCGACTATAGGGAGTCGGCCTGCAACTCCAACCACCCTGTTAATTGAGGACAGGCATGGCCACAGTGCGCCGTACCAACGGAGATCTCCGTCTGGCGCGGCACTGTTGCCATGCCGGCCCTGACATCAGCTCTAGGAGGCGGAGCCCTGTGCCCACGATGGCCTGTCTGTACGACCCAGAGACGGTGGGTCCCATCAGCCAACGGGAGTACTGAAGACGGCAAGGGCGTCACGAGACGGGCCCGTTGGGAGTCGGCCCCCGGGAGTCGGCCGGCACCTCCCACGGGCCCCACACGCCATTAACCAGACACGACGGGGAATGGCAACAGTGATCGCCCATCAGGCGGCGGCACTGTTGCCATGACCCCATGACCAAGCCAGTGTCATTAGAAGCACAACTACAGTAATCTGCAGCCGGCAAGACCCGCCCGCGGCGGACGAGGGCTGTCGGCCCCGTACCAGGCACGTCAGCGGGACCCACCATTCGACGGGCCCCAGTAGTCGGCGGAGAAGACGGCGGCCTGAGAGACAGACGGCTGGGACCCATGCCCAGCCGGTTTTACCATTTTACCCCTTGGGGGTAGGCCTATATAAACCCCCCAGGGCACCCATGCAAAGGATTCGAATCCATTAGCACTAGACCAGATCATATAGGGACGAGAGAGCTAGCCTTGCCTTCTCCTACCTCCAGAAATAGCTCAAGGAGCAACCTTGTACTCACTTTTCCTTAGTGACCATGCGGAGACCCCGCAGAGCAGCAGTAGGGGTGTTATCTCCTCGGAGAGCCCTGAAGCTGGGTAAGATCCTCCGGCGTGCATGTCTACGCCTCATCCCGTTTCCAGGCACCGGCGACGTTCTACTCGCCGCCACCATGATAAGCCATCCTTTGGCATATGTCGCACCCAACCCCTGACATTTGGCGCCCACCGTGGGGCGAGGTGCACTGTCGTCCGGAGATCTATTCTGGACAGGAACCCTTTTTCTCCCTGGCGAGCGCAGCCAGCCAGGCTCGCCAGACGGAGTCTGCATCAATGCGTTGCGCGGCGCTGGGCCGCCTGCGTAGCCAGCTGCCTCGCCGAACTTGTCGGCGAGGTTCGCCTCTCCGATGAGCCTGTATCCGACGCAGGCACGGGCGGCCCCGAGAACCTCCTCGCGGGCCTCCTCGGCCAACTCCATGTCATCAGCGAGCCTGCGGTGGACTTGGAGTCCGTAGGCTCCATCGGCGAGCCTGTCGGTGGTGGTCTATGACGAGCCGCTCCCTCATGAGGAGAGCGGCGGAAGTGCCATCACAGAGGTGCTCGTCATCAATCACGGCGAGCGTTCCGGTGAGGGAGCCCATGACCCACTCGACGCGGCTTTGCAAGACCTGACCGCGCCTATTCCGGAGGACGCCGACGCCGAGACGCTGGAGGCGCGCCGCCTTCAGATCATCGAAGGCGCGAAGAAGCTGGCATGCATGAGGCGCTTGTCAGAAGCCTACCAGCACGAGTTGGATCGGCGCTGTGGGTGGCTCCCCAGCTCCGACTGGGCCCAGCCGCCTAGGCGCGATCCGGCAGCGCGGCGTGGCCATCGCCAACCTGTTCGGGGCCAATCGCCCCATATATGACACGCCTGTGGAGAACATCCGCGCCGCCCAGGTGGCGACTGATGAGCTGAAAAACATTGAAGGCGAAGAGCGCCGCATGATGACAGAGCGAGTCCAGCAGCTCCTCGACACGGCTGTCGCGCAGAATGCAGCCGGCGGACGCATGGAGGCGCCGCAGCAACCGAACGACGACCTGCCTCCCCACCGAGATCAAGGCGCGATGTCTCGGACACCGACAGGCGGAGTCTGCGGAAGAAAAGACAAAGAGCCGGCTGTCAGCCACAGTCGGAATCGCATCACCATCGAGCGCGACCAAGACGGCCGCCCAAGAGAAGTGGAACGGCAGGGCGACTATCTGCCCCCTCCACCATGAAGAGAAAGGAGAGTCTCCCCGCCACCATTGAGCATCCGACTCTCGGTGTCCGCCTTGGCCACCGAGAGGGAGTCGGAGAGAATGACGCCCGCCACCGGATCGACCGACTCCACCGATCTCTGGCGCTGGAAGAAGAAGACGAGTTGGGTCCACCTTGCTTCGGACCTCGCATCCGAGACAAGCCCTTTCCCAAAGGGTTCACGCTCCCCCGAGACACGCCCAAGTACACCGGCTCCGTGAAGCCAGAAGACTGGCTAGTTGACTACTCCACAACCGTCAACATAGCGAATGGCAACAAGCGTGTTGCCGTGAAGTATGTTCCACTCATGCTCCAGGGCACGGCCCGGACGTGGTTGAACAGCCTGAAGCCCCGCAACATCAACAGCTGGGTCGACTTCACCGAAGCTTTCATCCACAACTTCACAAGCACGTACAAGCGGCCTCCCAAGCCTCGCCAGCTTTCCCTGTGCGTGCAAGGCCCCGACGAGTCAACACGCGACTACCTCACGCGCTGGGCCGAGCTTTAGAACTCCCGCGAGGGCATGCATGAGGTGCAGGCTATCGAGTACTTCACCGCCGGGTGCAGAGAAGGCACCCTCCTCAAGCACAAGCTCCTCTGTGACGAGCCGGAGACCCTCGATGAGCTGCTGATCATAGCAGACAAGTACGCCACGGCCGACTCCTCCATGAAGACGGCGATCCAAGTTAGTGCGACTAGCAAAACGGCCCCTCAGGCTCCCAGAACTCCGGCTGGAGACCCCAGTCGGCAACAACAACAGAATGATAACAAGCGCAAGGCCTCACAACCGACTTCCAGCAGTCGGCAGGTTGCGACAGTCGAAGACCAACAGCCGGAGGGGCAGCCTCCGACCAAGCGACAGAAAGGCGGCAAGTCCAACTGGTTGCCGGCCTTCTCTTACGAGCAGACTCTAGACGGTTCCTGCAAGTTCCACAGTGGCGCGAAGCCGTCAAATCATACCACCCGAAAGTGCCACTGGCTCACCAGAATCGCCAAGGGAGACGGCCTCCTTCCTCCCCTGCCTGCTGGGCCGCCGCCTCCACCGCCGCCCCAACAGTCGGCTGCCAGGCCAGTCGGCGCAGTATGAGATGAGTATCCAGAAGAGCACGGAGCCTATGTGGTGTTCACCAGTGTGGCTGACGATCGACGTAGTAGGCGGCTGCAGCAGCAAGAAGTGAATGCAGTAGCATCAGATACTCCAGAGTTTATGCATTGGTTCGAGAAGCCTATCAGTTGGAGCAGAGCTGATCACCCAGAGGTGATGCCGAATCCGGGCTCCTACGCCCTGGTTTTGAGTGCCACCTTAGCCACTGATAGGCGGGCCGCTCGCTTCTCGCGAGTGCTGATAGACGGAGGCAGTAGCATCAACATCCTGTACAAGGATACGATGGAGAAGTTAGGAATCAAGCAAAGACAGCTTCAGAGCAGCCGGACGGTGTTCCACGGTATTGTACCTGGCCTTTCCTGCTCACCAATCGGCAAGATCCTGATAGACGTCCTCTTTGGAGACAAAGACCATTTCCGCCGAGAGCCAGTTTGGTTTGAAGTGGTGGACCTCAAAAGCCTATACCACGCGTTGCTTGGCCAACCTACTTTGTCCAAGTTCATGGCGGTCCCCCACTACGCCTACCTCAAGACGAATATGCCGAGTTCTAAGGGAATTCTGACCATAGCCGGCGACTACAGAAAGTCGTCCGCTTGCGCAGCTGAGAGCAGTCGGCTGGCCGAGTCCCTGGTGATCACAGCTGAGAAGTGGCTTCTTGATCAGGTTGTGGCGATGGCCGGCAAGCAGCCGGAGATGTTGCCCGACCCCAAGGAGTCTGAAGCTGAGGGCTCATTCAAGCCGGCCAAAGAGACTAAGAAGATACCCTCGAACCCGGAGCACCCAGAGAGGTACGCTGTCATAGGTGCAAGCCTTGACAGCAAATAGGAAGGCGAGCTCGTCGATTTCCTCCGTGAGAATCGAGGCATCTTTGCATGGTCCCCTAAAGACATCCAGGTGTACCGACGGAATTCGCCGAGCACAAGTTACATGTCCAACCTGATGTGAAGCTCGTCAGGCAGCCCTTGCGCCGCCTGTCAGAAGAGAAGAGAAGAGTTGTTAGAGAGGAGATAGCCCGGCTCCTGGCACCCGGCTTCATTATGGAAGTATTTTTTCCAGAATGGATGGCAAACCCGGTCCTGGTGTTGAAGAAGAACAAGTAGTGCCGGATGTGTATTGACTACACGAGCCTCAACAAAGCTTGCCCCAAGGACCCATTTGCTCTGCCAAGAATTGATCAGGTGATAGACTCCACGGCCGGATGTAGCTATTGAGCTTCTTAGATGCATATTCAGGATATCACCAGATCAAGTTGAACCCGGCAGACAGACTGAAGACCGCCTTCATCACGCCGTTCGGAGCCTTTTGCTACCTGACCATGACGTTCGGCTTAAGGAATGCTGGTGCCACCTTTCAGCGTTGCATGCAGAAGTGCCTCCTCAAGCAACTCGGCAGAAACGCCCACGTCTACGTGGATGATGTAGTGGTGAAGACGGAAAAGCGTGGGACACTGATGGAAGACCTCAAAGAAACCTTTGAGAACCTGCGCCGATTCCAGATCAAGCTCAACCCTGAGAAGTGCGTATTCGGAGTACCAGCCGGCCAACTCCTTGGCTTCCTGGTCTCTGAACGCGGCATAGAGTGCAACCCTGTGAAGATCAAGGCCATCGAGAGGATGGAGGTACCCAGCCGACTGCTAGATGTGCAGAAGTTCACCGGTTGTTTGGTGTCCATCAACCGATTCATCAGTCGGCTGGGCGAGAAGGCTCTCCCTTTGTACCAGTTATGAAGAAGACCACCTTTTTCGAGTGGAACCACAAGGCGGATGAAGCATTTCTGCAGCTGAAGACGATGTTGACTACTCCCCCTGTGCTGGTGGCTCCGACTCCTAAAGAGCCCATGCCCCTATACATTGCTGCCACCAGCCGGGTAGTCAACACAGTCATTGTAGTCGAGCGCAAGGAGGAAGGCAAGGCGCTCCTTGTCCAGAGACCGCTATATTACCTGAGCGAGGTACTGTCGACCTCCAAGCAGAACTACCCCCACTATCAGAAGATGTGCTATGGCGTGCACTTTGCCGCCAAGAAGTTGAAGCCCTACTTTCAAGAGCGTCCAATCACTATGGTTTGCACAGCCCCGCTGGCCGAGATCATCGGGAGCCGAGATGCTTCTGGCCGAGTGGCCAAATGGGCCATAGAGTTGGCCCCCTACACCATCTACTACCAGCCCCGCACCGCCATCAAGTCGCAAGCACTGGCCGATTTCCTCGTCGACTGGGCCAAGACCTAGTACCTGCCGCCAGCGCCTGACTCCACCCATTGGCGGATGCATTTCGACGGCTCCAAGATGCACACCGGCTTGGGAGCCGGTGTCGTCCTCACCTCCCCCAAAGGCGACAAGCTCAAGTATGCGCCGCAGATCCATTTCGCCGCCTCCAACAACGTCGCCGAATACGATGCGCTCATTCACGGGCTCCGGCTCGCCAAAGAACTCGGGATTCGCCGGATCCTGTGTTATGGCGACTCCGATTTGGTGGTCCAGCAGTCATCTGGCGACTGGGACGCCAAAGATGCAAACATGGCGAGCTACCGCTTCCTGGTGCAGCAACTCAGCGGATACTTCGAGGGGTGCGAATTCCATCATGTGCCAAGAAATGACAACGACCAAGCAGACGCCTTGGCACGAGTCGGCTCCACCCGCCAAGCGATACCATCCGGCGTCGCTCTTCAGCGCCTCCTCAAGCCGTCTATCAAGCCTTCACCAGAATCAGACTCCATCTTTGTGCCGGCTCCCCCCGAAGAAGTCGGATCCGACTCAAGAGCCCCAGTAGATGGCATGAGAATTCTTATAGACGGCTCCAAGAAAATCACAGGCGAAGCCGGCCCGGGGACTTCAGAACCCAGCCCAGGGACTGCGGCAACCAGTCCGAAGACTTCAGAACCCGGCCCGGGGACTGCGCTAGTCAGCCCGGGGACTTCAGCGATCCAGCTAGTGGCTGCGGACTCCAGCCCGCCGCCTCCCAGCCCAGCCGCCCTCGTCCAAGTCGCACTGGTGGTAGTCGAAGAAGTAGCAGCACCCACATGGGCACGGCCCATCCTCAAGTTTCTAGTGAACAAAGAGTTGCCAACCAACGAAATCTTGGCTCGGCAAGTGCAACGCCGAGCGGCAGCCTACGCCATAATCAACAGAGAGCTTGTCAGGCGTAGCGTCACTGGTGTCTACCAGTGCTATGTTGAGCCAGGGCAAGGCCAAGCAATTCTCAGAGACATCCATCAAGGCGAGTGCGGCCACCATGCGGCTTCAAGAGCACTCGTCGCCAAAGCCTTTCGGCACGGTTTCTTCTGGCCAACTGCCCTAGAAGAGGCCAAGGAATTAGTCCAAAAATGCAAGGGGTGCCAGAAGTTCCGCTCCAAGCCGCTTCAGCCGGCTTCTGCACTCAAGACCATCCCCATCGCCTGGCCCTTTGCGGTTTGGGGCCTGGATATGGTGGGACCATTCAAGACGGCACGAGGCGGCCTAACTCACTTACTTGTCCTGGTGGACAAGTTCACCAAGTGGATAGAAGTAAATCCCATCAAGAAGTTGAATGGTCCGACTACAGTGACTTTCATCGCCGACATCACAGTTCGGTACGGCATACCATAGAGCATCATCACCGACAATGGCACCATTTTTGCCAAAGGCGCCTTGGCCCGTTTCTGCGCGACACAGGGCATCTAACTGGACTTAGCATCTGTTGCCCATCTGCAGTCAAACGGCCAGGTGGAGCGAGCAAACGGCCTCATCCTATCCGGCATCAAGCCTCGACTGGTCGAACCACTTGAGTGTTCGGCCGGCTGTTGGCTTGAGGAGCTGCCAGCAGTCCTCTAGAGTCTGCGTACGACTCCAAACAAGTCAACCAGCTTCACGCCTTTCTTCCTCGTCTACGGTGCTGAAGCCGTCATCCCGACGGACATAGAGTTCGACTCTCCACGAGTCACCATGTACATCAAGGAGGAAGCAGAAGAAGCACGTCAAGACGGCGTCGATCTGCTGGAAGAGGGCCGGCTGTTGGCACTCAGCCGGTCCAGCATCTACCAGTAGAGCCTGCGCCGATACTACAACAGGAAGGTCAGGCCGAGATCTTTCCAAGAGGGCGACCTTGAGCTCCGACTGATCCAGCGAACAGCCGGCCAGCACAAGCTGTCGGCGCCTTGGGAAGGCCCCTTCATCATCAGCACAGTGCTAGGCAATGACTCCTACTACCTAATCGACACCCAGAAGCCCCGAGCACGTAAGAGGGACTACTTCGGCAAAGAGTCGGAACGGCCATGGAACACAAATCTTCTCCGAAGATTTTACAGTTGATGCAATATGTACCACGCTATCCTTTGTATTAAAGTACCGAGACTTTGGTCTCCCCGAGGCGAGCTCGGGGACTGCCCTTTTTGTTATCTGTATGATAAGAATTATGCCTTCGAGTATGCTACTCTTTTTATGATGCTTGGCACCGGGTTCGACTAGTCGGCCCGGGGACTCGCCATCTTGCGCTATGAAATGCTTCCTGCAGTCGGATAAGTAGTGTGCGGCGCTTAAGTTGTCTCCTGTCAGAAGCCGCAGCTTGCAGAGCGACTGTCGGTGGGCAGAGAGTAAGGAAGAATGAGCGCCCACACGAAAAATGGCTAAGGACCCAAAGCATAAGCATAGCCCAAGCCGGCTTCCAGCCTCTCTTTGCTGAGCCGACTCTTGAATAGTTGGCTTGCCGCCTTCTATCCAACTTGTTAAAAGACTCTAAAAAGGCCAAGTACTTGCCTTCCCTAAGGTAGCCAAGCAGTTGACCCAGCGACAGTCCGCAGAACGGTTGTCCGTCTGGCAAGGCGGCGTCTGAGGGAAGGCGGCAAAGGAAAAAGCCAAAAGAGCAATGAGCAAGGAAAGATAGAATTCGGATAAATATTTACATAACATAGGCCCTTGGCCAAGTTCAAAATACACCCCGCGGGTGGAATTGTGCAAATTAACAAGTTCTTTCAAAAGACTATTAAAGCAGATAAAATAAAGGCAAGACAACAGCCTAAGAAGCTGCAGACGGGTTCAGAGGGTCGGTGGCGACAACGGTGTCAGGCGCCAGGGCGGCCGGCTGGGCAGTCTCGGCTTGATCGTCTCCAGCGGCGGCCGGCTCAGTCGGACGCGGCTCGTTGCTGGAGGCGCGGTCGAGCTGAGGCTGGTCGCCTGCTCCGTCTTCTGGCGCCTTCGTCTCACCTCCATCCTCCGCCTCGCCTTCCTCCTTGGCGCTGGAGCCGATCACCTCCGTCGAGTCCTCGTCGTAGTCCGGGTTCATCCCGAACCACTCCGGTGGCACCTCCTCGCCGTTTGTGGCCTGCTCAGGAACGAAGATGCTGGTGTCGGTGTAATCGGCAATCGCCGCCGCACGCTCGACGAGGGCGCCCTCCACAGCCACCAGCTCTGCCTGGGCCTCTGACCGGAACGCGGCCAGCCGGTCCAGGTCCAGCCCCGGATACCAAGCCTTGACGAATTCCAAGGCCTGGCGTGCTCCAGCCCCGGCCGAGGAACCCTTCCAGGCCTCAAGACGGCCTGCCGCGACCTCTAGCCAGTCGGCAGTCCGACTGGGAGTGTGCAGAACTGGCATGTCTAGCCACAGGGCGGCCATTGCCTGAGCACCGACACGTTGAAGCCAGCGCAGTAGCTGATGGGCCGGCCGCAGACGAGTCTCGATGCTCAGGAGCTGCTCGTCGACGGTCAGGGGGGTGTTGGCAGCGATCTCTGTGCCATTTGCCCTCCGCGCGTCGCGATCAGCCTCGATGGCTCGAGTGACCGCCTGCAAGTGGTCAGGGAAGAAGTCTGCCGAAACAAAAAATAAGCAAGAGAAAGAGTCAGGAGTTGGCTTGACTTATAGTCGGCGGCTCAAAGAAAGAAACAAAAGAACTCACCGTCAATGATGTCTTCGATCTCATGGAAGCGGAGGTCAGCATCGCCTCCTTGTCGGTCCAGGAGGAGCGCTCGCTTTCGAACTCGGCCAGGAGTGCGGTCTCTCTCTTCTCCGCCTCGTTCTGCGCCTTCTTGAGCAGCTCCTTCTGCTCCACCAGCTGTGCAGCCAGCAGGTCGCGCTCTGTGGCGAGTTTGTTGCACTCCTCCCCCTTGGCGCGCAAGGCGGTGTTGGCTTCGCCCAGCTGTTCCTGAAGAGCGGCATTGGCCTCTGAAGAACAAAAGGAAAAACACGTTAAGTCGTCAACAAAGAAGGTCGACGGGAAGATCCGGCCCGACTGCTCAGCAGTCGGCCCGAATCTCGGGGACTATAGCTCGCGGGTGCGCCAGCGCGCCCCCGCGAAAAAGAAGAAGGACTTACTCCGGCTCTCCGACAAGTCGGCAGTCCCCTTACCCAGCTGCTCAACATTGCAGTTGAAGGCAGTGACGCGGAGGTTGTGATATTCCTGTAACAAGTATTTTAGACAAAGATGAATATGAGGAACTCGCCAGAAGGAGTTCCGGGCCGCCTGCTCGGCAGCCGGCCCGAAACTCGGGGACTACACCCAGTGGGTGCGCTGGCGCGCCCCCACAAAGAAGAACGAGAAAAAACAAAGTCAAAGAAGAAAGCATACCCGGATAGCTACTCGCGATGCCAGATGTGCCTTGGTGCAGCCCTGGATGGCCTCGCCCTCAGCTCGCAGCTTCGCCTGGATGTCCAGGAGCGCCTGGTTCAGCGGACCGTCGCCGCCTCCTCGCACCCACCCAGCAGGCGTGGCGCTTGTCGCCTCGGCATCTGGGATGGCCGAGCTGGCGACGCCGGCCTCCAAGGGGCGTGGCGTCGAAATCGCCTTCTCAAGGCAGCGACGCGCTGGCGAGGCGACTTGAAGGAGCAGCTTCGCCACGGCCTCGTCTTCAGTCGGCGGCACTGGCGGGCCTGTCGGCTGCTTACCATGCACGCTCCCAGACGGTGGCAGAGGCGGCGGTGGCGGCGTGGCCATGCCCGACGCGGAGGCCTCACCGCCGTCCTTCTCCATGATGGGGTTCTGCCCGCCGGCTTCTCCCGTCTGCCCCGTGAACTCCGGGGGCGGCGACGCAGAGTTCAGCGGGATAACGAGCAATGCCGATTGGCGGTGTGCGGTCTCCTCAGCCTGCTGTCTTGCCGCGACGGCGGCTTCGGCCTCCTCCAGCTTCTTCTGGGCGGAGGCCGCCGCCTTCTCGGCCTCCGCCTTCTCCAGACGGTCGGCCTCCTCCTGGTCGCGCTTCTCCCGCGCGTTTTGCTCCGTCGCCTCCCGGAGGTCGGCGGCGGGGTCAATCCGCCGAGTATTGGCGGACGTCTCGGTCGACCCCATGACAGAGGGGACGGCGACCCTCTCAAGGGAAAGGGGGGGCCTGAAGCAAAGAAGGCATATAAGAAATTATAACAGGATTCGACTGAAGAAAGCAAGTCGTAGACAGAGCACTTACGCAGAGACGAGTGGCGACCTTTTTACTTCCTTGCGGAAGCGGTTGGCCTTCGCGTCCGCCTCCTCCCGCTTGGTTGCGGCGGCCACCCCCTTTAACTTCTTCGGCCGGCCGCCGAGCGAACTCGGCCCGGCCCAGCGTGGCGCTTCCTCGCGCCGACCTGACTGGCCAAGCCGGCGAAGGAACTCACGCCTGGGTGGCCGTCTTTCGATTGGTGGCGCGGGGCGACTTCCCCTTCGGCGTCATCATCAGGCTAGTCAGCGAAGGTGGCCGAGGGCCTGAAGCCGCCTTCCGCTCCTCCTCCTCCGCCTTCGGCGTCGGCCTCCATCGCCGCCGCCCCCAAGTCGGGGTCGTCGACGTCGCTCTCCGCTCGGTCGGGGACGAACTCACGGGGCGATCCCGAGGCGCCGGCTGCCGGCTGGATGAGGGGGTTCTGACTCGAAGAAACCAAGAGGATCAGAAGTCGGATTCGGCTGCAGAAGAAAAACAGAAGAACAAAAAATACGACTTACCACTGGCGGAGGGTTGGCGCGCGAGTACGGCTCTTTGCCGAACTGCCAGTCCGCCGCGAGCTCGCAGTTCGCGATGTGGTTCACCATGTTTGCCACCTCCGCGTGGGGCATGTCCCTGGTGCACATCCGACTCGGGTCCCGGTGGTCGCTCATCTGACTGATCACATGAGGTCAGCCTTGGAATGGGAGGACTCAGCGCGCCACGAGGGCGGCCAGCAAGTCGGCCCAAACCAATCCCTACGACTGCGACAGCACTTGGAGTCGCGCGACGGCGGCGAAACCTACGGGAGTCAGCGTCTTGACCCGGTGGGACCAGCTGGGAAGCCTCCCAGCCGGTGCGTCGGCTTCATAGGGCGGCAGATTAACCCAGTCGCCTTCTGGGGCGACGTTCTTCACGTAGAAGTACGACTGCTGCCACATCTTCATCGACTTAATCAGCGGGATGGAGGGGAACGGATTGTCGGCGGTCGACCTTCGCATCGCAATGAAGGCGCCGCACTGAGCCGGCACACCGGCGACGTGCGTGCCGAGCTTGGATTGGAAGAATTCTCCCCACAGCTTGATGGTGGGTAGAACACCGAGGAAGCCCTCGCATAGGGTGGCAAAGGCGGCCAGCAGCACCACCGTGTTCGGAGTAAGGTGGTGTGGCTGGAGCCCGTTGAACTCCAAGAAGGAGCGGAAGAAACCGCTCGCCGGTAGCCCCAGGCCGCACATGAGGTGCGAGCGGAATATGACCTGCTCGCCCTCCTCCGGCGCCGGCCTTATTTCCCTCGCCGGCGCGGGACGGGCTCGCACCAAGTTCGCGCCGGGGAGTCGACGCATCTTGCGGAGGAGCTCGATGAGGTCGTCATCCACCTCGGAGCCGTCCCACACGCCGGAGCGCACGGTAGTAGCCTCGGCGGCGGAGGAGGAGCTCATGGCTGCGGGCGCGGCGCGGTTTGAGGCGACGGCGGCAAGGGGCAGCAAGAGGCAGCAAGAGAAGGCGGGGGAGCAGGGAAGAATGGGCACGCGTGCTTCGCCGTCCCGCTCCCCCCGCCTACTTATAGGCCCATAGACTGAGAAGCCGATGGGGCGGGCGTGGGATTAACTGCGCGCGGTACCCCACGGCCCCCACGATTTACCCCACGAAGTTACTGCACACAGTAACGACATGGGAAACCCAACCAGCCACGCGGCCGCAACGGATCCGTTCGCGTGCCGAGGCGCGATAGTGGCGGGCCCCACCTGACGGCCTATCCCATCGCGCACGTGGGTAGGCAGACTGTCCCTACCACGTGGCGCCGCACGACGGGCCCACGGTGGGCGACCGCGGGAAGCGTATCAGTCACGCCGCCTGGTTCCCGCCGCGACTTTCAAACTCCTTAAGGGGCAAGACGGCCCTCTGCGAGTCCGACTCCAGATAGTCGGCATGAAGGAAGACGGCAAGCAAGGCCCAAATTCCACCACCAAGAAAAATGAAACTATTGAGGCCCCTCGACATGTCACCTTCGGAGCCTCACCAGCTTCGGGGACTACTGTCGGAGTAATGGGCCACGGGTAAGGTAACCCGGGTCCCAGAACCTTTCAAGACATCGGGGCAGGCTGCGCCCCTCGAGTCCCAGAGGCGACTCCAATATAAGCCGAGTCCCAGAGCCGACTCCAAGACGAGTCGAGTCTCAGAGGCGACTCCAAGATAAGCCGAGTCCCAGAGGCGACTCCAAGATAAGCCGAGTCCCAGAGGCGACTCCAAGGCGAGCCGAGTCCCAGAGGCGACTCCAAGATAAGCCGAGTCCCAGAGGCGACTCCAAGACGAGTCGAGTCCCAGAGGCGACTCCAAGATAAGCCGACTCCTGGCTGGCGACTTCCGGAGAGGCCGGCTATAGGGAGTCGGCCTGCAACTCCAACCACCCTGTTAATTGAGGGCAGGCATGGCCACAGTGCGCCATACCAACGGAGATCTCCGTCCGGCGGGGCACTGTTGCCATGCCGGCCCTAACATCAGCCCTAGGAGGCGGAGCCCTGTGCCCACGATGGCCTGTCTGTATGACCCAGAGATGACGGGTCCCACCAGCCAACGGGAGTACTGAAGACGGCAATGGCGTCACGAGACGGGCCCATTGGGAGTCGGCCCCCGGGAGTCGGCCGGCCCCTCCCACGGGCCCCACACGCCATTAACCAGACATGACGGGGAATGGCAACAGTGATCGCCCGTCAGGCGGCGGCACTGTTGCCATGACCCCATGACCAAGCCAGCGTCATTAGAAGCACGGCTACAGTAATCTGCAGCCGGCAAGACCCGCCCGCGGTGGACAAGGGCTGTCGGCCCTGTACCAGGAACGTCGGTAGGACCCACCAGTCGGCGGGCCCCAGTAGTTGGCGGAGAAGACGGCGGCCTGAGAGACAAACGGCTAGGACCCGCGCCCAGCCGGTTTTACCATTGTACCCTTGGGGGGTAGGCCTATATAAACCCCCCAGGGCACCCATGCAAAGGGTTCGAATCCATTAGCACTAGACCAGATCATATAGGGAGGAGAGAGCTAGCCTTGCCTTCTCCTACCTCCAAAAACAGCTCAAGGAGCAACCTTGTACTCACTTTGCCTTAGTGACCATGCGGAGACCCCGCAGAGCAGCAGTAGGGATGTTGTCTCCTCGGAGAGCCCTGAAGCTGGGTAAGATCCACCGGCATGCATGTCTTCACCTCATCCCGTTTCCAGGCACCGGCGATGTTCTACTCGCCCCCACCATGATAAGCCATCCTTTGGCATATGTCGCACCCAACCCCCGACAATCTTCATCAACATCTTCAACATCACCAACTTCTCTCAAACCCTAGTTCTTCTCTTGTGTTGAATCTTTGTACCAAAACTATAGATTGGTGCTTGTGGGTGAATAGTCGTGTTGATTACATCTTGTAGTTGATTACTATATGGTTTATTTGGTGGAAATTATATGTTCATATCAATTATGCTATTTAATACCCCTCAGATCTTGAGCATGTTTATCATTTGTGAGTAGTTACTTTCGTTCTTGAGGTCACGTGAGAAATCATGTTGCAAGTAATCATATGAACTTGATATGTGTTTGATATTTTGATGATATGTATGTTGTCATTCTCTTAGTGGTGTCATGTGAACGTCGAGTACATGACACTTCACCATATTTGGGCCTAAGGGAATGCATTGTGTAGTAGTTATTAGATGGTGGGTTGCGAGAGTGACAGAAGCTTAAACCCCGGTTTATGCGCTATTCCGTAAGGGACCAATTGGATCCCAAAGTTTAATGCTATGGTTAGAATTATTCTTAATACTTTTCTCGTAGTTGCGGATGCTTGGGAGAGGGCTAATCATAAGTAGGAGGTTTGTTCAAGTAAGAATAGCACCTAATCACCGGTCCACCCACATATCAAATTATCAAAGTACCGAACACGAATTAAGCCAACATGATGAAAGTGACTAGATGAAATTCCCGTGTACCCTCAAGAACACTTTGCTTATCATAAGAAACCATTTTTGCCTGTCCTTTGCCTCAAATGGATTGGGCTACCTTGCTGCACTTTTGTTACTACTATCGTTACTTGCTCATTACAAATGGATTGGACATTACCTTGTTGGAAACCACTTGTCATTTCCTTCTGCTGCTCGTTGGGTTCAACACTCTTACTTATCGAAAAGGCTACAATTGACCCCATATATTTGTGGGTCATCAAGGCTATTTTTTGACGCCGTTGCCAGGGAGTGAAGTGCTCTTGGTAAGTGGAAATTGGTAAGGAAACATTATTACTATGTGCTGAAATTTATTGTCACTTGCTACTATGGAAAACAATCCTTTGAGGGGTTTGTTAGGGGTATCTTCACCTCGAACGGAACCACAATTAGTTGCCCCTCAACCTACTGCACCTACTGAAAATGTTGAATACGAAATTCCTTCGGGTATGTTAGAACAACTGCTAGCTAATCCTTATGCAGGAGATGGAACCGAACATCCTGATATGCACTTGATATCTGTGGTGAAATTTGTGGATTCTTTAAGATTGCAGGTTTGCCAAGAGATGAAGCTAATAACAAGGTTTTGCCTTTATCTTTGAAGGGAAAAGCATTGACATGGTATAGTCTATGCGATGATATTGGATCTTGGAACTGGAATCGGTTGAAAATGGAATTTCATCAAAAAAAATATCCTATGCATCTAGTTCATTGGAATCAGAATTATATATATAATTTTTGTCCTCGTGAAGGAGAAAGTATCGCTCTAGCTTGGGGGAGGCTTAAGTCAATGTTATATTCATGCCCCAATCATGAGCTCTCAAGAGAAATTATTATTCGGAATTTTTACGCTCGGTTTTGTCGTAATGATCAATCCATGCTCGATACTTCTTGCACTGGTTCTTTTATAAAGAAGACTATTGAATTCTGATGGGATCTTTTAGAAATAATTAAATGCAACTCTGAAGATTGGGAACTCGAGAAGGTAAAGAGTCAGGTATTGAACCTAAGTTTGATTGTGTTAAATCTTTTATGAATACCGATGCTTTTCAAAAGTTTAGCACTAAATATGGAATTGATTCTGAGATAGTAGCTTCCTTCTGTGAATATTTTGCTACTCATGTTGATCTCCCTAAGGAGAAGTGGTTTAAATATCACCCACCTATTAAATAAGAAGTTAAAGAACCAGTAAAATCTAAAGAAGAAACTATCATTTACAAGGTTTTCCCACTACTTATATTGAAAACCCACCTTTCGCTGTTAGGATGAAGGAACCTGCTAAAGCTTCAATTGTGGTTAACAAAAGTTGTGTTAGAACACCCAAACAATCTGAACAAATCAGAGTTGAACCTACTGTTGCTATGGTTAAAGATCTCTTAGTCAATAATATTGATGGGCATGTTATTTACTCCTTTGGTGAAGCTTCTAGAATTGCCAAACCTGAAGGAAAAGATAAACATAGACCAGTTGTTGGCATGCCTGTTGTCTTAGTTAAGATATGGTATCATTGTTATCATGGGTTATGTGACCTAGGTGCTAGTGTGAGTGATATTCCTTTTTCCTTATATCAAGAAATTAAGGATGAAATAGCACTTACTGAAATAGAAGGCATAGATGTCACTATTAAACTTGCTAATAGAGATACTATATCACCAGTTGGGATTCTTAGAGATGTTGAAGTCTTGTGTGGGAAAATAAAATACCCTACTGATTTTCTTATTCTTAGCTCCCCACAAGATGACTTTTGTCCTATTATTTTTGGTAGACCTTTCTTGAACACCGTCAATGCTAAAATAGATTGTGAGAAACAAACTGTCGGTGTTAGATTTGGTGATGAATCTCATGAATTTATATTTTCCAAGTTTAGTAGACAACCTCATAAGAAAGATTTGCCTAGTAAGGATGAAATTATTGGTCTTGCTTCTATTGCTGTGCCTCCTACTGATCCTTTCAAACAATATTTGCTAGACCATGAAAATGATTTGCATATGCGTGAAAGAAATGAAATAGATAGAATCTTTTTCGAACAACAACCTCTACTTAAACACAATTTGCCTATTGAAACTCTAGGAGGTCCTCTGCTACCTCTTGATCACTGCGTTGGATTTCCCCGAAGAGGAGAGAATGATGCAGCAAAGTAGCGTAAGTATTTCCCTCAGTTTTTGAGAACCAAGGTATCAATCCAGTAGGAGACCACGCACAAGTCCCTCGTACCTACACAAAATGATAGCTACTCACAACCAACGCGATTAGGGGTTGTCAATCCCTTCACGGTCACTTACGAGAGTGAGATCTGATAGAGATGATAAATAATATTTTTGGTATTTTTGATAGATAGATGCAAAGTGAAAAGTAAAAGGCAAAGTAAAAACAAAGCAAGTAAATAAAGCAATAGAGATTGATATAATGAGAATAGACCCAGGGGCATAGGTTTCACTAGTGGCTTCTCTCAAGAGCATAGATATTCTACGGTGGGTGAACAAATTACTGTTGAGCAATTGACAGAATTGAGCATAATTATGAGTATATCTAGGTAATGATCATGTATATAGGCATCACGTCCGAGACAAGTAGATCGAAACGATTCTGCATCTACTATTATTACTCCACTCATCGACCGCTATCCAGCATGCATCTAGAGTATTAAGTTAAAAACAGAGTAACGCCTTAAGCAAGATGACATGATGTAGAGGGATAAATTCATGCAATATGATAAAAAAACCATCTTGTTATCCTCGATGGAAACAATACAATACGTGCCTTGCAGCCCTTTTTGTCACTTGGTAAGGACACCGCAAGATTGAACCCAAAGCTAAGCACTTCTCCCATTGCAAGAACTACCAATCTAGTTGGCCAAACCAAAAAAGATAATTCGAAGAGACTTGCAAAGATAACTCAATCATACATAAAAGAATTCAAAGAAGATTCAAATATTTTCCATAGATAAGTTGAATCATAAACCCACAATTCACCGATCTCAACAAACACACCGCAAAAAGAAGATTACATCGAATAGATCTCCACAAGAGAGGGGGAGAACATTGTATTGAGATCCAAAAAGAGAGAAGAAGCCATCTAGCTACTAGCTATGGACCCGAAGGTCTGAAGTAAACTACTCACACTTCATCGGAGGGGCTATGGTGTTGATGTAGAAGCCCTCCATCGTGGATGCCCCCTCCGGCGGAGCTCCGGAACAGGCCCCAAGATGGGATCTTGTGGATACAGAAGGTTGCGGCGGTGGAATTAGGTTTTTTGGCTCCTGTTCTGATCGTTCGGGGATACGTAGGTATATATTGGAGGAAGGAGTACGTCGGTGGAGCAACAGGGGGCCCACGAGGTAGGGGGCGCGCCCAGGGGTGGTGCGCCCTCGACCCTCGTGACCGCCTCTGGCACTTCTTGGAGTAGGGTCCAAGTCTCCTGGATCATGTTCGGTGAGAAAATCACGTTCCCGAAGGTTTCATTCCGTTTGGACTCCGTTTGATTTTCCGTTTCTTCGAAACACTGAAATAGGCAAAAAAGCAGCAATTCTGGGCTGGGCCTCCGGTTAATAGGTTAGTCCCAAAAATAATATAGAAGTGGAAAATAAAGCCCAATATAGTCCAAAACAGTAGATAAAGTAGCATGGAGCAATCAAAAATTATAGATATGTTGGAGACGTATCAGGCATCCCCAAGCTTAATTCCTGCTCGTCCTCAAGTAGGTAAATGATAAAAAAAGAATTTTTGATGCGGAGTGATACTTTGGCATAATTTAAATGTAAATCTTCTTAATTGTGATATGAATATTTAGATCCGAAAGATTCAAGACAAAAGTTCATATTGACATAAAAATAATAATACTTCAAGCATACTAATCAAAGCAATCATGTCTTCTCAAAATAACATGGCCGAAGAAAGTTATCCCTACAAAATCATATAGTTTGGCTATGCTCCATCTTCCCCACATAAAATATTTAAATCATGCACAACCCCGATGACAAGCCAAGCAATTGTTTCATACTTATGACATTCTCAAAACTTTTTCAATCTTCACGCAATACATGAGAGTGAGCCATGGATATAGCACTATGTGGAATAGAATGGTGGTTGTGGAGAAGATAAAAAGGAGGGAAGATAGTCTCACATCAACTAGGCGTATCAAAGGGCTATGGAGATGCCCATCAATAGATATCAATGTGAGTGAGTAGGGATTGCCATGCAACGGATGCACTAGAGCTATAAGTATATGAAAGCTCTACAAAAGAAACTAAGTGGGTGTGCATCCAACTTGCTTGCTCATGAAGACCTAGGGCATTTTGAGGAAGCCCATCATTGGAATATACAAGCCAAGTTCTATAATGAAAAATTCCCACTAGTATATGAAAGTGACAAAATGAGAGACTCTCTATCATGAAGATCTTGGTGCTGCTTTCAAGCACAAGTGTGGTAAAAGTATAGTAGGATTGTCCCTTCTCTCTTTTTCTCTCATTTTTTTGTTTGAGCCTTTCTCTTTTTTTGGCCTCTTTTTTTCGTCCGGAGTCTCATCCCGACTTATGGGGGAATCATACTCTGCATCATCCTTTCCTCACTTGGGACAATGCTCTAATAATGATGATCATCACACTTTTATTTTTCTTACAACTCAACAATTACAACTCAATACTTAGAACAAAGTATGACTCTATATGAATGCCTCCGGCGGTGTATAGGGATATGCAATGAATCATGAGTGACATGTATGGAAGAATTATGAATGGTGACCTTGCCACAAATACGATGTCAACTACATGATCATGCTAGCAATATGACAATGATGGAGCGTGTCATAATAAACGGAATGGTGGAAAGTTGCATGGCAATATATCTCGGAATGGCTATGGAAATGCCATGATAGGTAGGTATGGTGGCTGTTTTGAGGAAGGTATATGGTGGGTGTATGATACCGGCAAAAAGTGCACGGTATTAGAGAGTCTAGCAAAGGTGGAAGGATGGGAAAAAGTGCGTATAATCCATTGACTCAACATTAGTCATAAAGAACTCATATACTTGTTGCAAAAATCTAGAAGTTATCAAAGCAAAGTATTACGTGCATGCTCCTAGGGGGATAGATTGGTAGGAAAAGACCATCGCTCGTCCCCGACCGCCACTCATAAGGAAGACAATCAATAAATAAATCATGCTCCGAGTTCATCACATAACGGTTCACCATACGTGCATGCTACGGGAATCACAAACTTCAACACAAGTATTCTTTGAATTCACAACTTGTTAACTAGCATGAATCTAATATCACCATCTTCATATCTCAAAACAATTATCAAGCATCAAACTTATCTTAGTATTCAACGCAATCAAAAGCAAATTTCACATATCTTGAACACCAAGTATATTAATATTAAGCGAATTACCATGCTATTAACGAATCTCAAAATAATCTAAGTGAAGCATGAGAGATCAATAGTTTCTTTAAAACAAATCCACCACCGTGCTCTAAAAGATATAAGTGAAGCACTAGAGCAAAAATTATCAAGCTCAAAAGATATAAGTGAAGCACTATGAGCAAAACTATCAAGCTCAAAAGATATAAGTGAAGCACATAGAGTACTCTAACAAATTCCAATTCATGTATGGCTCTCTCAAAAGGTGTGTACAGCAAGGATGATTGTGGTAAACTAACAAGCAAAGACGCAAATAATACAAGACGCACCATGCAAAACACATATCATGTGGTGAATAAAAATATAGCTCCAAGTAAATTACCGATGGAAGTGGACGAAAGAGGGGATGCCTTCCGGGCCATCCCCAAGCTTTGACTTTTTGGTGTCCTTGGATTATCTTGGGGGTGCCATGGGCATCCCCAAGCTTAGGCTCTTGCCACTCCTTGTTCCATAATCCATCAAAAGAATTCACCCAAAACTTGAAAACTTCACAACATAAAACTCAACAGAAATCTCGTGAGCTCCGTTAGAGAAAGAAAACAAAGAACTACTTAAGGTACTGTAATGAACTCATTATTTATTTATATTGGTGTTAAACCTACTGTATTCCAACTTCTCTATGGTTTATAAACTATTTTAGTAGCCATAGATTCATCAAAATAAGCAAACAACACACGTAAAAAAGAATCTGTCAAAAACAGAACAGTCTGTAGCAATCTGTAACTAACACAAACTTCTGGAAGTCTAAAACTTCTACCAAAATAGGAAGTCCTGGAGAATTTTCTTATTGAACATAATCAAAAAGAATCAACGCAAAAGCACGTTCCTGTGATTTAACAAAATTATATTCGTGCGTGCAAAGTTTCTGTTTTTCAGCAGAATCAAATCAACTATCATCGTAGGTTATCCTATAGCTTCTACTTGGCACAAACACTAATTAAAAGATAAAACCACATCCAAACAGAGGCTAGATGGATTATTTATTCCTAAACAAAAGCAAAAACAAAAAACACAAAATAAAATTGGGTTGCCTCCCAACAAGCGCTATCGTTTAACGCCCCTAGCTAGGCATAAAATCAAGGATAGATCTAGGTATTGCCATCTTTGGTAGGCAATTCTTCGATGAGGTATCTACCCTTTTAGAATTTTCTTTCTCTCCAGTAATTATCAAATTTTCAGGCAAAAGATCAAAAAATTCATTTATAGCAAATGGTTCCTTAATGATGGCAAAAATATTGGGATGAACACTTATAGATTTAAGATCCGCAGTTTCCTTAATAGATGATTCTCCCTTATTCTTAGGAACATAAATAAGCTTAGTTTTTAGTAGAAGAACTTGGAGTGCTTGGAATGGAAGAAAAAACGGTTCCCAAGTTGGTAATGATACCCTCAAGTTTATCGATTCTTGTGGAATCAAGATTTATTTTCTCATTAACTATGGGTTCTTTTTCTTTAATATTTTTCAAAATCATTCCTACCTTAGATCCATATTGGGTAATTTGATTGTGGATCTTTTTATCAAGGTTTTCAATTGATTCAATGGTAGCAACTTTATTCTCAATAGTTTCAAGCCTTTGCATAACATGCTCCAAAGTTAACGTAGTTCCATTAATCAAAAGGGGTGGTGAGCCAAATATATCTATTAAAGCACTATAAGAATCAAAAGTATGGCTACCCAAGAAATTCCCTCCGGTAATGGTATCAAGGATTAGCACCTACGTAAAAATTACGAAGAAGAACAGAAGTAGATTGCTTCCTGGTAGATCTATTTTGAGCATTGCAAATTCTATACCAAGCATCTTTTAAATTTTCTCCCTCTCTTTGCTTAAAATTTAGAACTTCATTCTCGGGAGATAATGGAGAAGATATGAGACTAGTCATAACGACAAGCAAGCAAACTAACACATGAGCAAACAGAAAGGCAACGAGAAAAAGACAAATGGGAAAGAGAGGAGGAGATAGGGAAAGAGAGGGCGAATAAAATGGCAAGGGTGAAGTGGGGGAGAGGAAAACGAGAGGCAAATGGCAATAATGTAATGCGAGAGATAGGGATTGTGATGGGTACTTGGTATGGTTGACTTGCTTGCGTGAGCCTCCCCGGCAACGGCGCCAGAAATTCTTCTTGCTACCTCTTGAGCACTGCGTTGGATTTCCCCAAACAGGAGAGGATGATGCAGCAAAGTAGCGTAAGTATTTCCCTCAGTTTTTGAGAACCAAGGTATCAATCCAGTAGGAGACCACGCACAAGTCCCTCGTACCTACACAAAACGATAGCTACTCGCAACCAACGCGATTAGGGGTTGTCAATCCCTTCACGGTCACTTACGAGAGTGAGATCTGATAGAGATGATAAATAATATTTTTGGTATTTTTGATAGATAGATGCAAAGTGAAAAGTAAAAGGCAAAGTAAAAACAAAGCAAGTAAATAAAGCAATAGAGATTGATATGATGAGAATAGACTCGGGGGCCATAGGTTTTACTAGTGGCTTCTCTCAAGAGCATAGATATTCTATGGTGGGTGAACAAATTACTGTTGAGCAATTGACAGAATTGAGCATAATTATGAGTATATCTAGGTAATGATCATGTATATAGGCATCACGTCCAAGACAGGTAGATCGAAACGATTCTGCATCTACTACTATTACTCCACTCATCGACCACTATCCAGCATGCATCTAGAGTATTAAGTTAAAAGCAGAGTAACGCCTTAAGCAAGATGACATGATGTAGAGGGATAAATTCATGCAATATGATAAAAAAAACATCTTGTTATCCTCGATGGCAACAATACAATACGTGCCTTGCAACCCTTTCTGTCACTGGGTAAGGACACCGCAAGATTGAACCCAAACCTAAGCACTTCTCCCATTGCAAGAACTACCAATCTAGTTGGCCAAACCAAAAAAGATAATTCGAAGAGACTTGCAAAGATAACTCAATCATACATAAAAGAATTCACAGAAGATTCAAATATTTTCCATAGATAAGTTGGATCATAAACCCACAATTCATCGGTCTCAACAAACACACTGCAAAAAGAAGATTACATCGAATAGATCTCCACAAGAGAGGGGGAGAACATTGTATTGAGATCCAAAAAGAGAGAAGAAGCCATCTAGCTACTAGCTATGGACCCGAAGGTCTGAAGTAAACTACTCACACTTCATCGGAGGGGTTATGGTGTTGATGTAGAAGCCCTCCGTGGTGGATGCCCCCTCCGACGAAGCTCCGGAACAGGCCCCAAGATGGGATCTTGTGGATACAGAAGGTTGCGGCAGTGGAATTAGGTTTTTTGGCTCCTGTTCTGATCGTTCGGGGATACGTAGGTATATATAGGAGGAAGGAGTACGTCGGTGGAGGAACAGGGGGCCCACGAGGTAGGGGGCGCGCCCAGGGGGTGCGCCCTCCACCCTCGTGACCGCCTCTGGCACTTCTTGGAGTAGGGTCCAAGTCTCCTGGATCACGTTCGATGAGAAAATTACGTTCCCGAAGGTTTCATTTCGTTTGGACTCCATTTGATATTTCGTTTCTTCGAAACACTGAAGGCAAAAAACAGCTATTCTGGGCTGGGCCTCCGGTTAATAGGTTAGTCCCAAATATAATATAAAAGTAGAAAATAAAGCCCAATATAGTCCAAAACAGTAGATAAAGTAGCATGGAGCAATCAAAAATTATAGATACGTTGGAGACATATCATCCTCCTCCACCTAAAGGTGATCCTGTGTTTGAAATAAAACAATTGCCAAACACTTTGAAATATGCTTATCTTGATGAGAAAAAGATATATCCTGTTATTATTAGTGCTAACCTTTCAGAACGTGAAGAAGAAAGATTATTGAAAGTTCTAAGGAAGCACAGAGCTGCTATTGGATATACTCTTGATGATCTTAAGGGCATTAGTCCCACTCTATGTCAGCACAAGATTAATAGGGAACCTGATGCTAAACCCGTTGTTGATCACCAACGTCGGTTAAATCTGGATATGAAAGAAGTGGTAAGAACTGAAATATTGAAACTTCTGGAAGCAGGTATAATCTATAGCTGATAGTAGATGGGTAAGTCATGTCCCTTGTGTCCCTAAGAAGGGAGGTATTACTGTTGTTCCTAATAATAAGAATGAGCTCATTCCACAAAGAATTGTCACATGCTATAGGATGGTAGTTGATTATAGAAAATTAAATGAAGCAACTAGAAAAGATCATTACCCTCTGCCTTTTATTGATCAAATGTTAGAAAGATTATCTAAGCACACACATTTTTGCTTCCTTGATGGATATTCTGGTTTTTCACAAAAATACCTGTTCATAAATCTGATCAAGAAAAGACCACTTTTACTTGCCCTTTTGGAACTTTTGCTTATAGACGTATGCCTTTTGGTTTATGTAATGCACCTGCTACCTTTCAAAGATGTATGACTGCTATATTCCCTGATTTTTGTGAAAAGATTGTTGAGGTTTTCATGGATGACTTTTCCGTTTATGGTAAGTCTTTTGATGATTGTTTAAGCAATCTTGATCGAGTTTTGTAGAGATGTGAACAAAGAAATCTTGTCTTGAATTGGGAGAAGTGCCACTTTATGGTTAACGAAGGTATTCTTTTGGGCCATAAAATTTCTAAGAGAGGCACTGAGGTGGACAAAGCCAAGGTTGATGCAATTGAGAAAATGCCATGTCCTAAAGATATCAAAGGTATTCATAGTTTCCTTGGTCATGCTGGTTTCTATAGGAGGTTTATCAAATACTTTTCTAAAATTTCTAGGCCTCTTACAAATCTTTTGCAAAAAGAAATTCCCTTTGTGTTTGATGATGATTGTTTGGAAGCCTTTGAAACACTAAAGAAAGCCTTAATTACTGCACCCGTTGTTCAACCACCTGATTGGAACTTGCCTTTTGAGATTATGTGTGATGCTAGTGATTATGCCGTTGGTGCTGTTCTAGGACAAAGAGTTGATAAGAAACTGAATATTATTCATTATGCTATTAAAACTCTAGACAGTGCTCAACTAAACTATGCTACTACTGAAAAAGAATTCTTAGCAGTGGTGTTTATTTCAGATCTTAGATTGTTGATTCTAAAATGATTGTTCACACCGATCATGATGCTATATAATATCTTATGGGAAAGAAAGATGCTAAACATAGACTCATTTGGTGGGTTCTTCTGCTACAAGAATTTGATTTGCATATCACTGATAGGAAAGGAGTAGAGAACACCGTAGTTGATAACTTGTCTAGGCTCGAAAATATTCTTGATGATGCACAACCTATCAATGATAGCTTTCCTGATGAACAATTAGCTGCAATAAATATTTCTAATAGTACATCTTGGTATGCTGACTATGCTAATTATATTGTTGCTAAATACATACCACCTAGCTTCACATACCAACAAAAGACAAAATTCTTCTATGATTTAAGACATTACTTTTGGGATGACCCACATCTTTATAAAGAAGGAGTAGATGGTATTATTAGATGTTGTTTACCTGAGCATGAAAAAGAACAAATCCTACGGAAATGTCACTCTAAAGCTTATGGAGGACATCACGCAGGAGACAGAACTACTCATAAGGTATTTCAATCTCGTTTTTATTGGCCTACTCTCTTCAAGGATGCCAAAGAATAGGTAATATCGGTAAGCGTCAAGAAATGCCTATGAATTATTCACTTGCTATTGAACCATTTGATGTTTGGGGATTTGATTTCGTGGGACCATTTCCTTCCTCTAATGGGTGCACACATATTTTGGTTGTTGTTGATTATGTTACTAAGTGAGTAGAAGCTACTCCAACCAGTGGTGCTGATCACAACACCTCTATTGAAATGCTTAAGGAAGTTATTTTCCAAAGGTTTGGAGTCCCTAGATATTTAATGAATGATGGCGGTTCACATTTTATTCATGGTGCTTTCCATAAAATGCTTGCTAAGTATGATGTTAACCATAGAATTGCATCACCTTATCATCCTCAGTCTAGTAGTCAAGTTGAACTTAGCAATAGAGAAATAAAACTAATCTTGCAAAAGACTGTCAATAGGTCCCGGAAGAATTGATCTAAGAAATTAGATGATGCACTTTGGGCTTATAGAACAGCTTATAAAAAATGCTATGGGTATGTCTCCATATAAAATGGTTTATGGAAAAGCTTGTCATTTGCCTCTTGAGTTAGAACATAAAGCATATTGGGCAATTAAAGAACTCAATTATGATTTCAAACTTGCTGTTGAAAAGAGGTTATTTGATATTATCTCATTAGATGAATAGAGAACCCAGGCTTATGAAAATGCAAGGTTATTCAAAGAAAAAGTTAAAAGATGGCATGACAAAAGAATCAAAAAGCGTGAGTTCAGAGTTGGAGAATATGTTCTTTTGTACAACTCTCGTTTCAGATTGTTTGCAGGAAAACTTCTCTCCAAATGGGAAGGACCCTATGTCATTGAGGAGGTCTATCGGTCCAGAGCTAATAAAATAAATAATGCCGAAGATACTAACCCGAAGGTTGTCAGTGGGCAACGAATAAAACACTATATCTCAGGTACGCCCATTAATGTTGAAAGCAGTATTATCCAAACTTTGACACCGGAAGAAGACATAAAGGAAACCTTCCGGAACACTCCAGAATCATGAAAAAAGGGAGGTATGTGATACGGTAAGTAAACAGGCTCCGAAAAATCCGCAAAAATGTTTTTTGTCTATTTTGGAATATTTAGAAATTTAGGAAAATAAGAAACTTCCAGGAAAGTGACCCTGGTGAGCACGATACACCAATGCGCGCCAGGCATGCCTTGCGTGCCCAGGTGGGTTGTGCCCACCTCAGGTACTTTCTGGACTCTATTTTTCTTCCATTCTGCTTGTTCCCCAAGATAAAAAAATCTTTATATACCTCCTGAACTTGTTGACCTCCGTATCACGGAGAAATCTCATGTTTTCTTTTCTTGCTATTTTCTGTTAGATCTATTGAGCCAGGAATCATGTCTTCTTCTCCCTCTGATCATATGGAAGAGGATGCTTGGTTGATGAAGATCGAGCTGAAGAGAGAAGACCCTGTTGGAGCAGCTAAGGAGGACAAGAGCAAGGATGCCACTAGAGATCAAGTGCCGATGGACGAGCAAGCCTTGCCCGCCAATGAGGAAGAGGAAGATATCCTCAAAACCTACTATGATCATCTTACCCCCTCTGAGATCGTAGCCTTCAGAATCATCGAAACAGTTCGTATAAAAAATAAGTATCTCACTTGTGAAAATATTCTGCATATGGAGCACATCGCTTCCCTGCGAAGAGTCATCCGAAGATTGGAGAGTCTCTTGATCCTTAAAGACCGGATTGCTTCTACTTCATCACCACCACCTCCTTCTTCACCACCAAAAGAAATCTGAGTATCGGGTATGGGCACTCCCCTTGGCTTTCGCCAAGCTTGGGGGAGGTGCCCCGGTATCTTATCATCGCCAAGTTTGATCCATGGTTATCTTTTGCTATTATATGAACAAAAGTTTAGTTCGATCCTTTCTTTCGGTGAGTTTGCTTAGTGATCAATCCTTGTAATCGTGAGCGAGATATATAATAAAGTTTATTTTGAGTTTTGCCTTCTTTACTTTCTTGTTTCAATAAAAAGAATGGAAATAAAAGAAAAAGATCATATGCTAATCTTATGGTAAGAGATGACATTACACAAGGAAAAGTATAAGTAGAAAATTTTATTGTAGATTGACAAACATAGCATTGGTCAATGATGCAACTCATCAAAGAATTAACAAGGGAAGAGAAGATTCACATATAAATACACTATCATGAAAATCTTTTATGATTGTGAACACCCATCAAAATATTATATGCCAAAATTGTTGACGTTGGACAAGGAAGACAACTTAATGATTTATGTGTGTTCATATTCACATAGAAGCTATATTGTCATAGATCCTTCAACATGTGGTGCTTGCCCCTATCTTTGCTAGCCAAAAATTCCGCACTAAGTATAGATACTACTTGTGCATCCAAAACCCTTAAACCCTATCTTGTTTGAGAGTCCACCACACCTACCTATGGATTGAGTAAGATCCTTCAAGTAAGTTGTCATCGGTGCAAAAAGGGCAATAAAAATTGCTTCTAAAAGTGTGAGATCATTTAGTGTAAGGGAAAATTGAGCGTTGTACGAACTTGTGATTGTGAAGAATAAAAGCAACAGACTGCATAATAATGGTTGCCATCACAAGGGGCAATATAACGTGACGTTCTCTTGCACTAAGGGGTTGAGCATACAAACAAAAAGCACATGGCAACCTTTGCTTCCCTATGCAAAGGGCCTATATTTTACTTTCATGTATTTACTTTCGTCCAAGAGTCAAAGTTTTTTCTCTCTATTCCTTTTATTTTTCTCCTTTGGCGAGCATCATGTGGTGAGGAAAGATCTAGGAACATATATCCAGTTGAATATGAGTAGCATGAGTTATTATTGTCGACATCACCCTTGAGGTGAGTGCGTTGGGAGGAGAAACTATAAGCCCCTATCTTTCTATGTGCCCGGTTGAAACATTTTGCTCATGTGTACGCGGTGAATGTTAGCAATTATAGAAGACTAAATGATGGTTGAGTATGTGGACTTGCCTAAGGCTCTGATACGTGACCCTTCCTGAAAAGATGATGAATTGTAGTTGCAAAGTTGACTAAGAACATAGTTTGTTGGTTTCCAATAGAGTTTATGCTTTATACTTCAATGTTGTGATGAATTGTCACTTGTTCATGAGAAGTTTGTGATAAAAGTTCTATGGTAAAAGTATTATGTTAAAGTTCATTGTTGTTAGAATAAGTCACATGATGCTGCTATGTCCATATTTTTGTTTTTATCGACACCTGTCGGTGTGCGAAAGTAGGGCTCTCCTTTTGACCCCTTTACTTGTGCACGGGCAGTCAGAGCCACGCACCACGGCCATGCGTAGTAGGGCAAAGGAGGGAAGCCGGAGAGAAGCCAAAGTCACAAGGCAAGCAAAGCAACACCAAGGACCAAGGCCACAAAGTGCAGACGGACGAAGCAGGTTTCCTCGGCAAGGCCCTTGCCAGGGCAAACCTCAGCAGCCCCAGCAAGCCCCTTGCCGGGGCAGCTCGCCCACACCAAGCGGAGCGAGCCAACCTCGAGCCCACGGTCTCCAACGCCAGCAACCACGTTGGGCCAGGACTCGGGAGGCACCTCCATGGTGGCATGCAGATCTTTGTGAAGACAAAGAATACGCAAGATTAGGTAAGGATTAGAGGGCAACAATCCTCATCAAGATCTTTACCAAGGAAAACCCACAAGACCCCCGGCAAGACCATTGCCGGGGACAACAGCGCGCCGCGGCAAGACCCTTGCCGAAGACAACAGCGGGGCCGCTGCCAGGCCCGCACCAACCAGATCCCCACCGCTGTTCACATGCAGCTGCCAGCCCAACCAGCTGGGCAGGCACCTACGTGGCGGCATGCAGCTTCCAGGCCAACTCGACACACACCTACGTGGCGGCATGCAGATCTTTGTGGAGGCTCGACCACCACGCCACCTCAGCTGCTTGCCGGCCTA
Source organism: Triticum aestivum (assembly GCF_018294505.1). Lineage (NCBI taxonomy): Eukaryota > Viridiplantae > Streptophyta > Magnoliopsida > Poales > Poaceae > Triticum > Triticum aestivum. Next base: position 422,427,616 of record NC_057798.1, read on the forward strand.
CATGGCACCGCATGCATCGCTGGCAAGGGCGCGTGTCGAAGTGAGGAGGAGCGGCGACGGACGGGACGGGCCTCGCCCACGTCCCCGATAAAGTGAAGGGACACCTAAGCCATGCATTAAATGCGTCTTGTCCTGTAATACGAGCGATAAGCTCGTGACACTATAGGCCTTTCCACCTCATGTGTGCCACTGTGGCAGCCCCTTTCGCCTATAAAAGGAGGCCCATGGCATACAGGAAGGGGATTCGGCTCTTTCGAACCAGGAAGCACCCATAGCTAGTTCAAGAGCTCAAGAACGCTCAATACATCCACCAAAGCAGGACTAGGGTTTTACGCATCCTCACGGCCCGAACCTGGGTAAACGATCCTTGTGCTGGCTACTGATCCTGCTCTTCTCACAACCCCGCGCCCCGCAGCCGTAGTAGGGATTCTTGTGATCCCGTAGGTGTCGTTTCCCACCGACATCTTTGGCGCGCCAAGTAGGGGGTGCAATTGTGAGAATCTGGTCTAGTAGTTGGCCTGGCAGTTCTTCGTCGCCACGGCTCCCGCGGAGAAGGCGGCCAAGAGAGCGGTGCTGCCTGCGAGCGCAAGGGACGCCAGGGCAGTGACGAGAAAGCTAAGTCATGCCAACCTTTAAATTCCCCTTAATATAAGGTTATCATTCTCGGAGATTCTGCCTATGTATGGAAAACCTGTACATAGAGGGGCCCTCCCGCGATTGGCAACGCCCTTGCCTTGTTTCGAGTGCACTCAACAGTTCAAGTGGCCACGTCGAGAGTGGCAGGGTAGCCTTCCGCCACCAGCAACGCTCTCGACTCTGACTCGAGTCAAGCTCGACAGATCGAGCGGCCGCGCTAAGGGCGGTAAGGTGGTTCACCCGGAAGCAAGCGCACCCGGCAGGCTAGTCGGGATCCGTCCCTAAGGCGCCGCCCTGGGTTTACGCGCCGGCAAGCCTGCCCAGTTAGCGTAGGGTGGACATACAAAGGAAAATCGAACATGAAAATAACATGCATAATGTCAGGAGTACTGCAGAGTCATATTACATAAATTGCCGCCGCGGTTCTAACTAAAGATAGCAATTGTCTTGATCATGAACCTGCAACGGCGATAAAAAACGGGGTGCCTAGTCCCAGCGCTGGCCCTCCAACCTCTTGATTTTTTTGATGCGGCTGAGGATGGGCTTGATACGCTCATTGAGCGCCGCGATGTCAACATCCTCTGGCAAGATCTTCAGCACGGCTTCAAAGTCGAGGTCAGGATGCCAGTGCGCTATCTTGGCAAGCACCCTGGTCATGGCACCCCGGCAGAGCATTCGGGACTCCTTGGCCAGGGAGGTCGTCCAGTCGGAGTGAAGCCGCTCCAGGGCACCGACGACCCTCTCAAAGTATAGGGTCAGGTTGGTGTTGGGGCTCAGGCTCGTCTCCGGGGCGTACCTCATGTCCGGCATCCCCATGATGCCCAGCTGCGTGGCGGCCGATTCCGCAACGGCTGCAAGGCGTTCGAGCCAGCACCTCTCGCCCGCCACGTGGTCGTTGAGGTTGGCGGTCTCGTTCATCCGCAGCTGCCTCTCGGTCTCCAAGTCCTTGGTCAGGATCCCATCTCGGGCTTTGGCCTCCGACAGCATCTTCTCAAGATCCTCCAGCTTCAGCTTGAGGTCTCTGATGGAGTTATTGGCTTCGGAGAGTTCTCCGGCTTGCTGAAGACCACGCCCTGCGCCTCCACCAAGGCGCCGTTGAGCGTGTCCCTCTTCTTGGACAGCTTTGAAACTTGCTCCTCCAGCTCATTCACCTTGACGGCATGAACCAGAGCCTGGGCATTGAGTGCCTCCTGATGCCTCTGCTCCAGCTCTTGGGACCGCCACGCGACGAGCTTGTCCACCTCTTCATCCTTGCCGCGGAGCATGGCGGCAAGCTTCTTCTTGCGCTCGGCAAGATCCTCCTCCTGGGAGTTCAGTGTGGCATCGCGCTGGGTCCGGGCGGCCGCGGCTTCGTCGGCCAAGTTCTTCGTCGTTGATACGTCTCCAATGTATCTATAATTTATGAAGCATTCATGCTATTTTATTATCTGTTTTGAATGATTACGCGCTTTATTATACACTTTTATATTACTTTTGGGACTACCCTATTAACCGGAGGCCCAGCCCATATTGTTGTTTTATTGTCTATTTCAGTGTTTCGAAGAAAAGGAATATCAAACGGAGTCCAAACAGAATGAAACCTTCGGCAGCGTGATTTTTGGAACGAACGTGACCCAGGAAACTTGGAGTGCAAGCCAGGGGAGCATCGAGGAAGCCACTAGATAGGGGGGCGCCCACCCCCCTGGGCATGCCCTCCCTTCTTGTGGGCCCCTCAAGGCTCCCCCGACCGACTTCTTTCACCTATATAAGTCCACATACCCTAAAACCATCCAATACGAAGATAGATCGGGAGTTCCGCCGCCGCAAGCCTTTGTAGCCACCAAAAACCTCTCGGGAGTCCGTTCCGGCACCCTGTCGGAGGGGGGATCCCTCACCGGTGGCCATCTTCATCATCACGGCACTCTCCATGACGAGGAGGGAGTAGTTCACCCTCGAGGCTGAGGGTATGTACCAGTAGCTATGTGTTTGATCTCTCTCTCTCTCTCTCGTGTTCTCTCTATGGCACGATCTTGATTTATCATGAGCTTTGCTATTATAGTTGGATCTTATGATGTTTCTCCCCCCTCTACTCTCTTGTTATGAATTTAGTTTTCCTCTTGAAGTTATCTTAACGGATAGAGTCTTTAATGATTTGAGAACACTTGATGTATGTCTTGCCGTGCGTATCTGTGGTGACAATGGGATATCACGTGATCCACTTGATGTATGTTTTGGTGATCAACTTGCGGGTTCCGCCCATGAACCTATGCATAGGGGTTGGCACACGTTTTCGTCTTGACTCTCCGGTAGAAACTTTGGGGCACTCTTTGAAGTACTTTGTGTTGGTTGGATAGATGAATCTGAGATTGTGTGATGCATATCATATAATCTTGCCCACGGGTACTTGAGGTGGCAATGGAGTATCTAGGTGACATTAGGGTTTTGGTTGATTTGTGTCTTAAGGTGTTATTCTAGTACAAACTCTTGAATAGATTGATCCAAAAGAATAACTTTGAGGTGGTTTTGGACCCTACCATAATCTCTTCGTTTGTTCTCCGCTATTAGTGGCTTTGGAGTGACTCTTTGTTGCATGTTGAGGGATTGTTATATGATCTATCTATGTTATTATTGTTGAGAGAACTTGCACTAGTGAAAGTATGAACCCTATGCCTTGTTCCCTATCATTGCAATACCGTTTACGCTCACTTTTATCTTTAGCTACCTTGCTGTTTTTATATTTTCAGATTACAAATACCTTTATCTACTAGACATATTGCACTTGTATCACCATCTCTTCGCCGAACTAGTGTACCTATACAATTTACCATTGTATTGGGTGTGTTGGGGACACAAGAGACTCTTTGTTATTTGGTTGCAGGGTTGCTTGAGAGAGACCATATTCATCCTACGCCTCCCACGGATTGATAAACCTTAGGTCATCCACTTGAGGGAAATTTGCTACTGTCCTACAAACCTGTGCACTTGCAGGCCCAACAATGTCTACAAGAAGAAGGTTGTGTAGTAGACATCAAGCTCTTTTCTGGCGCCGTTGCCGGGGAAGTGAGTGCTTGAAGGTATATCTTTAGATCTTGCAATCGAATATTTTTGTTTCTTGTTTTATCACTAGTTTAGTTTATAAAAGAAAAACTACAAAAAATGGAGTTAAGCTTGTCTCATACGCTTCATCTTTTTAATATCTTTCGTGAGTATGATGGAAAGGAAAATTGTGCTCAAGTGCTCTAAGAAGAATGCGTTAAAATGCTTGGTACTAAATCTTTGAATGATGAGCATGATTGCAATGTTGTTAGTATGAACTCTTTGAATATCCATAGTACTAATGATGATTGCACTAGTTATGATGAAAATATCTCTTATAAGCATGTTGATTTTTGTGGAGTAGATTGGGTTTGCAAGTACACACCAAATAGGGAAAATAGATATTGCAAGAGCCATAAGTATTTAGAAACTAAAGGGTTGCAAGAAAGTCTTGATGTTTGTGCTGAAAAATTCAATATTTTTTGCGCCCCTTGTGAACTTTGCAATGAACGTGGTCATTTAAATCTCCAATGCAAACTGTTTCATGATCGAATCGTGTCCAAAAATTGTGATAGCTTGATTACCCTTGGGCATCATAAATAGCTTAGTCTTCTTTTGGGGTATGAAGAAATGAAACGTATAACTGAGGGTATTCCAAAATTTAATCTTGATAGATTTCTTGATTTCGATCTAGAGAAGATTTATTTGTATTGTGCAGTGAATTGCATTGAAAATCCTTATATTACCAATCACCTTAAGAAAATAAAGCAAATAGAAGATGGAGAGAATACTAATGAAAGTGAAGAAACTTCCCATTATCCTCCTATTATTTCTTATGATGAATCAGGTAACGAGGAGGAGCTTTCTATTCAACCAATCTCGTCAATAAGGAGCTCAAAGAGGAAGGTTGAACCCACACATAATGTGAAGAAGAAAAAGAAAAGAAGGAGCAACAAAGGTAAAAAGGTATCCCTCCCAAATGATGTTGCTCCTACAACTCATTGTGATGATGATAATTGCTATACTATTGGTGCTATCCAAATTTTTAATGATGAGAGTGATTATGCTTATGATATGAAAGGGCCCAAGCTTGGGGAAGCTATGTTTGATGAGGATTAAATATTTGAGAATATATTTGCTGAAATTAATGTTTGTCCCAAGCTTGGGGATGCTATGTTTAATGAAGATGATATTTTTAGCATCCAAGTTTTGATATGCAAAGTTGTTATGATGATAGCATGGCTCTTACCTATGATGATTATATTCATGAAAGTGGGTTTGGAAGAGTGTCAACTTTAGGAAGTAGTTATCCCACTAATTTGCAGGATGTTTAATCTTATTGTGATGAATATGAAAGTGGATTTGGAAGAGTGTCAACTTTATTTAGTGATGATTCCACTATCTTGGAAGAGGTTTCAATCGATTATGATGAGAACAAAGTTGCTACTTATGATGATTATTGTGATGAAACTTATGCTATAAAAAGTAGTGATGATTATATTTATAAAACTTGTCATGAGTATGATTACCCTTTTTCTGAACATTACTCTTTTAATGTGGAAACAATTTTTAGTGTTCAAGTCTTTTATGATACTTCCACTATTCCGAATGAGAAGAATTTTGCTTATGTAGAGAGTAGTAAATTTTCTATGCAAGTAGATCATGAAAAGAATGCTTTAGGTGCTGGTTATATTGTTGAATTCATTCATGATGCTACTGAAAATTATTATGAGGGAGGAATATATGCTTGTAGGAATTGCAATAATGTCAAGTTTCCTCTTTATGTGTTGAAAATCTTGAAGCTATGCTTGTTTTACATTCCTATGCTGGTTTATTATTGTTCCCATAAGTTGTTTGCTCACAAAATCCCTACGCATAGGAAGTGGGTTAGGCTTAAATGTGCTAGTCATATGCTTCATGATGCTCCCGTTATGTTTCAATTCTTATCTTTTATGTGAGCATCATTGTTATCATCATGCCTAGCTAGAAAGGCATTAAAGAAAAGCACTTGTTGGTAGACAACCCAATATTTACCTTTACTGTTTTTTTGTGTTCACATGATTATGCTACTGTAGTAATCATGTTTTATAGCTTTTGTGTCAATAAAGTGCCAGGTAAGACCTTTAGGATGGCTTTTGGTGATAGTTGTGTTGATCCTGCTAAAAATCAGAAACTTTTGCATCCAGTAAATTAGTGTTGTTAATTCACAGAAACATGCGTCTGATCTGATTCTTTTTGCTATGGATTTGTACATGAATTTCTTAGGACTTCCTAATTTGGTCGGATATTTGGAGCTCCAGAAGTATATGTTTGATACAGATTGCTACAGACTGTTCTGTTTTTGACAGATTCTGATTTTCGTGTGTTGTTTGCTTATTTTGATGCATCTATGGCTAGTAAAATAGTTTATAAACCATATATAAGTTGGAATACAGTAGGTTTCACACCAAAATAAATAAATAATGAGTTTATTATAGTACCTTATGTGGTGGTTTTGTTTTCTTTCACTAACGGAGCTTATAAGATTGCCTGTTGAGTTTTGTGTTGTGAAGTTTTCAAGTTTTGGGTAAAGCTTTGATGGACTATGGATTAAGGAGTGGAAAGAGCCTAAGCTTGGGGATTCCCATGGCACCCCAAGATATTCAAGAATATCCAAAAGCCTAAGCTTGGGGATGCTCCGGGAAGGCATCCCCTCTTTCGTCTTCGTTCATTGGTAACTTTACTGGGAGCTATATTTTTATTCACCACATGATATGTGTTTCGCTTGGAGCGTCATTTTATTTTGTTAGTATTTGTTTGATGTTATTTATAATAATGTTTTTCATCTTTAGTTTCAATAAAAATGTCAAGGATAGCCTTTACCATGCTTATTTTGCTAGTATACATGTTGCTGTTTGAAAATAGAAAGTTTACTGCTGTTGCAAAAATTCCCTAGAAAAGTAAGAGAATGATATAATGATGAAACCTTTTGCATAATGAGATCTGATAAATTTACTACAGTGGGAATGTTCTCTCATAATTTTTAGAGTTAGGGAAGTATTGATACTCTTGCATTCTTTACAGACTGTACTGTTTTGGCAGATTGCTGTTATGTTTGCATTGTTTGCATGTTTGCTTGTTTAATGATTCTATTTGAGAATAGGAGTATTAAATATGCAGAGGAATTTAGTATGAAATGTTGAATAATAATTTTAGTGATTTATTACAGTAGAAAATGATAAGGTTTTGCATTGGTTTATACTAACCTATCTCACGAGTTCTTGTTGAGTTTGTTGTGGATGAAGCTTTTGAGAAATAGAGAAACCATGATATGAGAGGAATTAAGAAGACACAAAAGTTCAAGCTTGGGGATGCCCAAGGCACCCCAAGATAATATTTCAAGAAGTCTCAAGCATCTAAGCTTGGGGATGCCCCGTTAGGCATCCCACCTTTCTTCTTCAACAACTATCGGTTAGTATCGGTTGAGCCTAAGTTTTTGCTTCTTCACATGAGTTGTGCTATCCTTGCAATGTCATTTTATTTTTGCTTGCTGTTTGAATACAATACCAATATCTGAAATTCTTAAATGAGAGAGAGTCTTCACATAGTTACATAATTATTTAGCTACTCATTGATCTTCACTTATATCTTTTTGGAGTAGTTTATCATTTACTCGTGTGCTTCACTTATATCCTATAAGTAAATTGTTGAATGAGTTGATTGTCATAAATCTGAAATTATATATGCCTCATTTGCTTATCCCATGGGGAGTAATGACTTCACATCTAAAAAGTAGAGGTTGTAAATTTATTGAAGGTTAGCAAGCATTGTATTGAGATTTCACATATAAATATACTATCCTAGACATCTTTTATAATTGTGAGCACTCATTAAGTATGACATGCTAAAGAGTTGATGTTGGACAAGGAAGACAACGTAATGGGTTATGTTTTCACACATCTCAGTTAAAGTATATTGTCATGGATCATTCAAACATGTTGAGTTTTCCTTTCCCCCTTATGCTAGCCAAATTCCTTGCACCAAGTAGAGATACTAATTGTGCTTCCAAATATCCTTAAACCCAGTTTTTGCCATGAGTGTATACCTACCTATATCCGTATTTACCTACCGTTCCAAGTAAATTTGCATGTGCCAAACTCTAAACCTTCAAATAATAATCTGTTTTGTATGCCCGAATCGCTCATGTAGCCACTAGGGGCTGTCGGTTGTTGGAGAATGTTGCAGAAAATAAAAATTTTCCTACGGTTTCACCAAGATCCATCTACGAGTTCATCTAAGCAACGAGTGAAAGGAGAGATGCATCTACATACCACTTTGTAGATCGCGAGCGGAAGCGTTCAAAAGAATGGGGTTGAGGTAGTCGTTCTCGTCGTGATCCTATCACCGGAGATCCTAGCGCCGAACGGACGGCACCTCCACGTTCGACACACGTACGGTCAGGGTGACATCTCCTCCGTCTTGATCCAACAAGGGGGAAGGAGAGGTTGATGATGATCCAGCAGCATGACGACGTGGTGGTGGATGCAGCAGAACTCCGGCAGGGCTTCGCCAAGCTGCTGCGGGAGGAGGACGAGGTGTAGCAGGGGGAGGGAGGCGCCAAGACTTGGGTCTTCCTGCCCTCCCCCCCCTGCCCTCCTTTATATAGGCCCCCAGGGGGGGCGCCAGCCCTGGGAGATCAATCTCCCAAGGGGGGCGCCGGCCAAGGGGGGTGGAGTGCCCCCCAAGGCAAGTGGTGCGCCCCCCGCCCCACCTAGGGTTTCCAACCCTAGGCGCAGGGGGGCCCAAGGAGGGGCGCACCAGCCCACTAGGGGCTGGTTCCCCTCCCACTTCAGCCCACGGGGCCCTCCGGGATAGGTGGCCCCACCCGGTGGATCCCCGGGACCCTTCCGGTGGTCCCGGTACAATATCGGGTGACCCCGAAACTTTCCCGATGGCCGAAACAGCACTTCCTATATAGTTTTCTTTACCTCCGGACCATTCCAGAACTCCTCGTGACATCCGGGATCTCATCCGGGACTCCGAAAAACATTCGGTTTGCTGCATACTCATATTCATACAACCCTAGCGTCATCGAACCTTAAGTGTGTAGACCCTACGGGTTCGGGAGACATGTAGACATGACCGAGACGGCTCTCCAGTCAATAACCAACAGCGGGATCTAGATACCCATGTTGGCTCCCACATACTCCTCGATGATCTCATCAGATGAACCACGATGTCGAGGGTTCAAGCAACCCCGTATACTATTCCCTTTGTCAGACGGTATGTTACTTGCCCGAGACTCGATCGCCGGTATCCCAATACCTCGTTCAGTCTCGTTACCGGCAAGTCGCTTTACTCGTACCGTAATGCATGATCCCGTGACCAGACACTTGGTCACTTTGAGCTCATTATGATGATGCACTACCGAGTGGGCCCAATGATACCTCTCCGTAACACGGAGTGACAAATCCCAGTCTCGATCCGTGTCAACCCAACAGACACTTTCGGAGATACCTATAGTGCACCTTTATAGTCACCCAGTTACGTTGTGACATTTGGTACACCCAAAGCACTCCTACGGTATTCGGGAGTTACACGATCTCATGGTCTAAGGAAGAGATACTTGACATTGGAAAAGCTCTAGCAAAATGAACTACACGATCTTGTGCTATGCTTAGGAATGGGTCTTGTCCATCACATCATTCTCCTAGTGATGTGATCCCGTTGTCAACGACATCTAATGTCCATAGTCAGGAAATCATGACTATCTGTTGACCAACGAGCTTGTCAACTAGAGGCTTACTAGGGACGTATTGTGGTCTATGTATTCACATGTGTATTACGATTTCCGGATAATACAATTATAGCATGAATAAAAGACAATTATCATGAACAAGGAAGTATAATAATAATGCTTTTATTATTGCCTCTAGGGCATATTTCCAACATCAGTATCTTCCATGCTAGGTGGGTTATTCTCAAGATGAGTGGACTCCGCTCATCATGCACGAGAAAAATGGCTGGTAACCGGGATGCCCAGTCCCTTGATCAAAAGATCAAAATCAAATCAAAAATAATTGCAAACAAAACTCTCCCAGGTTTGATGTTAGTTGGAGGCACCCGTTGTTTTGGGCAAGCCATGGATTGATGATTGTTGGTGGAGGGGGAGTAAAAACTTGTACCATTCTATTTGGGAACCGCCTATAATGTATGTAGTATGGAAGATATTGGGAACTCTTGGTTGTTATGTTGACAATGAGATCATACCTCTCAAAATTATTTATCTCTATTTCAAAATTGAGCTCTGGCACCTCTGCAAATCCCTGATTCCCTCTGCGAAGGGCCTATCTTTTAGTTTTATGCAAGAGTCAAGGTGATCTTCACCTTTCCCTTTTTCATTTTATCCTTTGGCAAGCACCTCGTGTTGGGAAGATCCTGATATATATATCCAATTGGATGTAAGTTAGCATGAACTATTATTGTTGACATCAACCAAAGGTGAATACGTTGGGATGCAACACTATAATCCCCTATCTTTCTGAGTGTCCGATTGAAACTCCATAACCATTAGTATTGCGTGAGTGTTAGCAATTGTGGAAGACTATATGATAGTTGAGTATGTGAAGTTTGCTAGTTTTCAAGAAAGTTTATGGTCTATGCTTTAGCATGTGAATAGCTTGTTACTTGATCTTGAGAAGTTTTATGAGATGAACTACGGTTATAACATATATTCATGCTAGAAAAGGTGATTGAAATTATCATTGATCAAACTTGTGCACCTGCTAGCATTCACACTTCATATATTCTTTCTTTTATCATTTACCTACTCGAGGACGAGTAGGAATTAAGCTTGGGGATGTTGATACGTCTCCAACGTATCTATAATTTATAAAGCATTCATGCTATTTTATTATCTGTTTTGAATGATTACGGGCTTTATTATACACTTTTATAGTACTTTTGGGACTAACCTATTAACCGGAGGCCCAGCCCATATTGTTGTTTTATTGTCTATTTCAGTGTTTCGAAGAAAAGGAATATCAAACGGAGTCCAAACGGAATGAAACCTTCGGCAGCGTGATTTTTGGAATGAATGTGACCCAGGAAACTTGGAGTGCAAGCCAAGGGAGCATCGAGGAAGCCACGAGATAGGGGGCGCGCCCACCCCCCTGGGTGCGCCCTCCCCTCTTGTGGACCCCTCGAGGTTCCCCGACCGACTTCTTTCACCTATATAAGTCCACATACCCTAAAACCATCGAATATGAAGATAGATCAGGAATTCCGCTGTCGCAAGCCTCTGTAGCCACCAAAACCCTCTCGGGAGTCCGTTCCGGCACCCTGCCGGAGGGGGGATCCCTCACCGGTGGCCATCTTCATCATCCCGGTGCTCTCCATGACGAGGAGGGAGTAGTTCACCCTCGGGGCTGAGGGTATGTACCAGTAGCTATGTGTTTGATCTCTCTCTCTCTCTCTCTCTCTCTCTCTCTCTCGTGTTCTCTCTATGGCACGATCTTGATGTATCGCGAGCTTTGCTATTATAGTTGGATCTTATGATGTTTCTCCCCCTCGACTCTCTTGTGATGAATTTAGTTTTCCTCTTGAAGTTATCTTATCAGATTGAGTCTTTAATGATTTGAGAACACTTGATGTATGTCTTGCCGTGCGTATCTGTGGTGACAATGGGATATCACGTGATCCACTTTATGTATGTTTTGGTGATCAACTTGCGGGTTCTGCCCATGAACCTATGCATAGGGGTTGGCACACGTTTTCGTCTTGACTCTCCGGTAGAAACTTTGGGGCACTCTTTGAAGTACTTTGTGTTGGTTGGATAGATGAATCTGAGATTGTGTGATGCATATCGTATAATCATGTCCATGGATACTTGAGGTGACAATGGAGTATCTAGGTGACATTAGGGTTTTGGTTGATTTGTGTCTTAAGGTGTTATTCTAGTACGAACTCTTGAATAGATTGATCCGAAAGAATAACTTTGAGGTGGTTCCGTACCCTACCATAATCTCTTCGTTTGTTCTCCGCTATTAGTGGCTTTGGAGTGAATCTTTGTTGCATGTTGAGGGATTGTTATATGACCTATCTATGTTATTATTGTTGAGAGAACTTGCACTAGTGAAAGTATGAACCCTATGCCTTGTTTCCTATCATTGCAATACCGTTTACGCTCAGTTTTATCTTTAGTTACCTTGCTGTTTTTATATTTTCAGATTACAAATACCTTTATCTACTATCCATATTGCACTTGTATCACCATCTCTTTGCCGAACTAGTGCACCTATACAATTTACCATTGTATTGGGTGTGTTGGGGACACAAGAGACTCTTTGTTATTTGGTTGCAGGGTTGCTTGAGAGAGACCATCTTCATCCTACGCCTCCCACGGATTGATAAACCTTAGGTCATCCACTTGAGGGAAATTTGCTACTGTCCTACAAACCTGTGCACTTGCAGGCCCAACAACGTCTACAAGAAGAAGGTTGTGTAGTAGACATCAGCTATCTCTTGGGCCTTCTCGATGTCGGCCAGCTTCAGGGTGAGCTCCATGTCACGCTTGGCCAGTTTTCCCTGGGCGGCCTTCAGCTCGTCTTGAGCCTGGCGGAACCAGTCTTGCGCCTCAGCGACACGCCACTCGAAGTCCACCCCTGCTTTCTCCACCACCGCTGTCCTGGACTTGGCCTTGTCCAGACGGGCGCGGTGGAGCGCCTGGAGCTTCCGGAAGCTGGCGCCCATGGCCTGGAGCAGCCGCTCCTCCTAGGAGCCGACGCCACCAACGCCTGGCTCATCAACGACCTCGAGCCCGGCAGCGGCAAGCACCTCCTCGTCGACCACCTCCCCCTCAAGGGGAGCCCTGGTGCTCGACGCGCCTAGAAGGTGGATGAAGAGGTCATCGCTCACCCTCAGGTACCTGCCGGAGCCGGAGGCAGCAATGGAGGAGGGCAGGTCGTCAAACACCACCTCCTCGGCATCGCCCTTGCCGACTTCCCCGGCAGGTTCCTTGTCGGGTTCCTCGGCGGTCCCCTTGGCGGCGTCCTCAGCAGCGCCCTTGGCGCTCTCCTCGACAGCAATCTTCTTGGCCTGCGCCGCGGCATCCTCAGTGACGTCCTTAATGACGGTGTCAACATCCTCTGCATCCATTGAGGGGAAGTTTGGATGCCAGGGAAGAGACAGAGCGGGGCCAAGATCAGAAACTAGTAAGAAAAAGAAGAAGGAAAGAATGCAAGCGGAAATAAAGGGCGAGTGGCTTACTTGTGCCGGGCTGAGAGGCAGAAGTCCCTTCTCCTCCAAGGTTTGGCATCAAGGCGAAGCCACCGGCGCTCGTGTTCTCCTCCTCCTCCTCCGTGCGCATGGCCTCGGCGCTTGGTGCCCTTGTTGGGGACGCCCCTCGGGGCAGCGTGGTCGACAGGGGCGGCATGTTGGGAGAAGCCCTCTGCGGCTCCCCTTGATGTTTCTCCCCTCCTACATCCACGGCATGGTCAGTACCAGAGCATCGTACATGGCACACGTTGATGGAGGATGAATGACGAACTCACGCTGGGGGCTGGGCTGGGGGCTGCTGTCCGGGCTGCTCAACACCACCAGTGGCGTGCTGGAGGTGCTTGCTGGGGGTTGGCCACTCGTCGAAATCCTGGCCCTCTTCACCCTCTGGGCCAGCGTCTCCACGTCCCTGCAAGATAAAGATAATTCAAAATGGGCAGCACCATTGGAGGAACAAAAAAAGAAAGGGGCAGGGGGAGAGAAAAGCTTACTCTTCCTCCTCCTCCTCCTCCTCCTCCTCCGCCTCTGCTGCTTTTCTCTTCCTCTCCGGGATGAGGGGCCCAAAATCAAACGCAATCCCCGCGCCAATGTTTGACGACGAAGGGGGAGGCGCTGGGGCCCGGGCGCGCTTGGACAACAAAGAAGCAGATGCCTTCTTCTTCGACGCCACGGCCTTCACCGCCTTCTTCGTTGCCACTGCCCTCGTCTGGCGCACGGGCGCCTCCTGGGCCTGCCACGGCTGCACGGCTCGATCAGGGCTGACCGGCTCACCGAAAGTGGTCCGCCGCAGGACCCGCCCTTTTCCAGCAATTGGGGGGTCGGCGGTCGCGGTCTTCTCCCCCTCACCCTCTTCCTCCGACGACTCATCGGCTGCGTCCTCGACGAGGGGAGCCACGATGCCGGCGTTGCTGGCCTCCCCAGCGGATGCTGCCCATCGGGCGAGCTCTTCTTCCTTCGCCTCCACCACGGACTTGTCCGCCACGCCGCCGGTGCTGCCAGCCTCCTCGACGAGCTTTGCCTCCTCCGCGGCAAGCCTTGCCTCCTCCACCCTGGCGGCAATGTAGTACAGCTCCGCTGGAGAGGTGTCCTAGATAAGCTGCGGCTCGGCGATGACGTATACCTCATGCAAGGTGTCAAAGAACTCCTGCACCTTGAGCTCGTCCGGCTCGACCCAGTTCGGGTCAAGGCCGTGCGTGTTGAAGAGCGGCATCATGGCGATAATCTCGGACCGACGAGAATTGTTGCACAACGGGACCACCCCCACCGGCAACTTGAAAACGGGCTCCTTGGCAACCTTTCCGGCCTTCGCGGCAGCCCTCGCAACCTTGCCGGACCGCTCAACCTCGCCGACGTTGCTGACCTTGAGTTGAAAAATCCGTTGGCAGAGATGGGCGTGCCTCAGCACCGTCAGGTTGTGGTCGAGGCCGGGGCGGAGCCTCATGATGTCAGCTGCATTCACGAAAAGCCAGGCCGGCCTCCCCTTGTCGTGCAGAGGAGCAATTCAGCGGCGGATGAAATCTGCCCCGATCATTTCGAGGGTGAGCCGGGCCTGAGTAAGCCGAAGGATCCTGGTGGTGGCAATCGTGAGTTTCGCGTCGTCGGGGTCGACGTCGCCCCAGTAGTTTCCACGGACCGGCGGCTCCTGGCGAACCTTGTAGAATGCTGGTGGGTCCTTCTCCTCAATCCAGCACCACCGGCCCCGCCATTCTTCCCACCTGTCCTTCGTGGCGCCGTCCAGGTACGCCCCCTTGGCCCTCGGAATCCAGGCGACGCAGCCAGAGATGGCGCCCCCTTTTTGGATCCGAGGGGAGAAGTAATGGTGGAAGAGCTCGTACTGGGGTGCACCCCGGCGAAGCCCTCGCAGAGGTGCGCAAAGAGGGCCATGCACGCCACGGCATTCGGAGTGAAATACAGAAGGCGGAAGCCATAGGTGTGCATGATATCCTTGAAGAAATCAGAAAAGGGGGGACAGAGCCCGCAGGAGAAGTAATCGACGAAAAAGGGGTACCTGTTTGGGGCGGCCCCGGCGCTGGCGGGAACGACGTGCATGGCTGGATGCCATGTCTTCTCTCCTCCCGTGTTCACCCCCCACAGATCTTTGAACATCTCCTGGAGCTCGGACACGTCGACTGTCGAGGGGAAGTAGGCGAACTACGCCCGTCGCGCCACCAGCTCGCTCTCTGGCTGCTCCATCGCCCCGACATCTTTGGCCACTCCCTTGCTTTTGGTGGATTTGGGCGCCATGGCGGATGCGAGAGGCAAGAGAGCAGAGGATGGTGGAAGCGCAGCGATAATGGACGGAAGCAGGGGGGCTCGAGGAGGAGGAAGAAAGGGGGTGGCAGTTCTAAGATTGGAGAAGGCGCAAGGAGGGGGGGTAAAGTGAGCAGCGCGCCCGCAGTTATTCCTTTTTATGGGGAAGGCATGGGCCGCCTCCTTTCCCATTAACTGCGATGCGACGCATGCGTGCGAGAACCGTCCCACGCATGCCACCCACGTCACGCGCGCGCGCACGACCCCCACGTCGCGTGTTCAACACGGGTCATGGGGAAGCGCAGCGTATGGAGTAGTTACCACGGTAAAATCCGCCCCGCCTGCCTGCGCACCGTTCTAGGCCTGGCCCAACAACGTGTCGCACTTATGTATGGCCCAGGCCCGGGGGCTCCTGTCGATGTACAAAAGTAGGGGCACTCCTTTTGACCCCTTTACTTGTGCACGGGCAGTCAGAGCCACGTGCCACGGCCATGCGTACCAGGGCAAAGGAGGGAAGCCGGAGAGAAGCCGAAGTCACAAGGAAAGCAAAGCAACACCAAGGACTAAGGCCACAAAGTGCAGACGGGCAAAGCAGGATTCCTTGGCAAGGCCCTTGCCGGGGGAAACCTCAGCAGCCCCGGCAAGCCCCTTGCCTGGGCAGCTCCTCACACCAAGCGGGGCGAGCCACCCTCGAGCCCACGGTCTCCAATGCCAGCAACCACGTTGGGCCAGGACTCGGGAGGCACCTCCATGGTGGCATGCAGATCTTTGTGAAGACAAAGAATATGCAAGATCAGGTAAGGATTAGAGGACAACAATCCTCATCAAGATCTTTACCAAGGAAAACCCACAAGACCCCCGGCAAGACCCTTGTCGGGGACAACAGCGCGCCACGGCAAGACCCTTGTCGGGCCACCCGGCAAGACCCTTGCCGAAGGCAACAGCAGGGCTGCTGCCAGGCCTACACCAACCAGATCCCCACCATTCTTCACATGCAGCTGCTAGCCCAACCAGCTGGGCAGGCACCTGCATGGCGGCATGCAGCTTCCAGGCCAACTCAGCACACACATGCGTGGCGGCATGCAGATCTTCGTGGAGGCTCCACCATCGCGCCACCTCAGCTGCATGCCTACCAACATGGCACCGCATGCATCGCTGGCCAGGGCGCGTGTCGAAGCGAGGAGGAGCGGCGACGGACGGGACAGGCCTCGCCCCCGTCCCCGGTAAAGTGAAGGGACACCTAAGCCACGCATTAAATGTGTCTTGTCCTGTAATACGAGTGATAAGCTCACGACACTGTAGGCCTTTCCACCTCCTATGTGCCACTGTGGCAGCCCCTTTCGCCTATAAAAGGAGCCCATGGCATACAGGAAGGGGATTCGTCTCTTCCGAACTAGGCAGCACCCATAGCTAGTTCGAGAGCTCAAGAACGATCAATACATCCACCAAAGTAGGACTAGGGTTTTATGCATCCTCGCGGCCCGAACCTGGGTAAACGATCCTTGTGCTGGCTACTGATCCTGCTCTTCTCACAACCCCGCGCACCGCAACCGTAGTAGGGATTCTTGTGATCCCATAGGTGTCGTTTCCCACCGACAACACCTCTCTCACTAAGCATGTGGACATGTTTATAAATTTTGATTTTCGCTTGAGGACAAGCAAGGTCTAAGCTTGGGGGAGTTGATACGTACATTTTGCATCATGTTTTCCTACTGTTATTTATGTTGTTTTATTGTATAATAATTCTTTTTGGAGTAATTCTAATGCCTTTTCTCTCATAATATGCAAGGTATCCACAAAGGGGGAGAATTCTGGCAGCTGGAAATCTGGACCTGAAAAAGCTACGTCAAGCTACCTATTCTGCACAACTCCAAATGAGCTGAAACTTCCCAAGGATTTTTTATGGAATATTTAAGAATTATTGGAGCAAATAAGTGCCAGAGGGGGGCCACCAGGTGGGCACAACCCACCTAGGCGCGCCAGGAGGCCCAGGCGCACCCTGGTGGGTGCTACCCTCCTCGGCCCACCTCCGGTGCCCATCTTCTAGTATATAAGTCATTTTCACCTAGAAAAATTAGGAGAGGACTTTCGGGACGAAGGCCGCTACCTCGAGGTGGAACTTGGGCAAGATCACTTTTGCCCTCCGGCGGAGCGATCCCACCGGGGGAACTTCCCTCCCGGAGGGGGAAATCATCGTCATCATCATCACCAACAACTCTCCCATCTTGGGAAGGTCTATCTTCATCAACATATTCAACATCACCAACTCCTCTCAAACCCTAGTTCATCTCTTGTGTTCAATCTTTGTACAAAACAATAGATTGGTGCTTGTGGGTGACTAGTAGTGTTGATTACATCTTGTAGTTGATTACTATATGGTTTATTTGGTGGAAGATATTATGTTCAGAGCCATTATGCTATTTAATACCCCTCTGATCTTGAGCATGTTTATCATCTGTGAGTAGTTACTTTTGTTCTTGAGGTCACGGGAGAAATCATGTTGCAAGTAATCAAATGAACTTGATGTGTGTTCGATATTTTGATGATATGTATGTTGTCATTCTCTTAGTGGTGTCATCTGAACGTCGACTAATGACACTTCACCATATTTGGACCTAAGGGAATGCATTGTGGAGTAGTTATTAGATGGTGGGTTGCGAGAGTGATAGAAGCTTAAACCCCAGTTTATGCGCTATTCCGTAAGGGGCCGATTGGATCCAAAAGTTTAATGTTGTGGTTAGAATTTATTCTTAATACTTTTCTCGTAGTTGCGGATGATTGCGAGAGGGTTAATCATAAGTAGGAGGTTTGTTCAAGTAAGAACAGCACCTAAGCACCGGTCCACTCACATGTCAAATTATCAAAGTACCGAACACGAATTAGGATAACATGATGAAAGTGACTAGATGAAATTCTCGTGTACCCTCAAGAACACTTTGCTTATCATAAGAAACCGTTTTGGCCTGTCCTTTGCCTCAAAAGGATTGGGCTACCTTGCTGCACTTTTGTTACTACTATCGTTACTTGCTTGTTACAAATTATCTTGCTATCAAACTACTCCGCTACTTACAATTTTAGCACTTGCAGACATTACCTTGCTGAAAACCACTTGTCATTTCCTTCTACTCCTCGTTGGGTTCGACACTCTTACTATCGAAAAGGCTACAATTGACCCCATATACTTGTGGGTCATCACTACTCGAGGATGAGCAAGAATTAAGCTTGGGAATGCTGATACGTCTCCAATGTATCTACATTTTTTTATTGTTCCATCTTGTTATATTATCATTCTTGGATGTTTCATAATCATTTTAGAGCAACTTTATATCATTTTTTGGGACTAACCTATTGACATAGTGCCCAGTGTCAGTTGCTGTTTTTTGCTTGTTTATTACTTCGTGGAATATCAGTACCAAACGGAATCCAAATGTAGCGAAACTTTTTGGAGAATTTTTCTGGGCCAGAAGACACGGGATGGCCCAAAGAAGTACCAGAGGGGTGCCCCGAAGGGGGCACAACCCACCTGGGCGTGCCTGGGGGCCCAGGCATGCCCCGGTGGGTTGTGCCCACCTCGGTGGCCTCCCGCACCACCTCTTCACCCTATAAATACCCAAATATTCCAGAAACTCTAGGGGAGTCGACGAAACAGAATTCGAGCCGCCGCAAGTTCCAGAACCACGAGATCCAATCTAGATACCATCACGGATGGGTTCATCATCCTCATTCGTGCCTCTCCGATGATGTGTGAGTAGTTCATTGTAGACCTATGGGTCTATAGGCAGTAGCTAGATGGCTTCTTCTCTCTTTTGATCCTCATACAATGGTCTCTTGGAGATCTATTTGATGAACTCTTCTTGCGGTGTGTTTGTATGGATCCGATGAACTTTGAGTTTATGATCAGATCTATTTTATCCATCAAAGTTATTTGAGTTTTGATCTCTTATATGCATGATTACTTATAGCCTCGTATTTCTTCTTCGAATCTTTGGTTTAGTTAGGCCGACTAGATCGAATTTTCTTGCCATGGGAAGAGGTTCTTTGTGATGGGTTCGGTCATGCGGTGTTCTTTCCCAGTGACAGAAGGGGCAGCAAGACACTTATTGATCATTTCCTTTAAGGATAACAAGATGGGGTCTATTCCTACATGAATAGATCTTGTCTACATCATGTCAGCGTTCTTATTTCATTACTCCATTTCTCCATGAACTTAATACACTAGATGCATGCTGGATAGTGGTCGATGTTTGGAGTAATAGTAGTAGATGCAGGCAGGAGTCATTCTACTAATCTTGGACATGATGCCAATATACTGTTCATTGCCTGGATATCGTCATGATTATTTGAAGTTCTATCAATTGCCCAATAGTAATTTGTTTACCCACCGTATGCTATTTTCTCGAGAGAAGCCACTAGTGAAATCTACGACCCCCGGGTCTTTTTTCCCATCATATATTTTCAGATATATATTTCTATTTGCCTTTTTATTTATTTGCATCTTTTATTTTCAGATCTATATTATCAAAAACCCAAAAATACCTCGCTGAATTTTATTTGTCATTGTCCTATTTGCATCTACAAAATTATAGCTTTACCAATCTTTTACCTAGAGGGATTGACAACCCCTCTTATGTGTTGGGTTGCAAGTATTTGTTCTTTGTGTGCAGGTACCGTTTACATAGTGTTGCTTGGTTCTCCTACTGGTTCGATAGCCTTGGTTTCATCACTGAGGGAAATACCTACCGTAGTTGTGCTGCATCATCCCTTCCTCTTCGGGGAAAACTGACGCGGACACAAGCCATCATCTAGCATATGGACTAAATTTGAGTACATTTTCCCAATTTGAATGGGATTGTACTCGGGTTAGTTATACAACCATCTAAATATTAGCTTCACAACACATGACATGAATATAGGAGTAGTAAATTCCCATATAAATATGAACTACATGTGCGTACGATCTTGAATTCAAATATATGTATCTATTTTCTGTTGAATTCAAATCATAGTACATGTATGCTCTAGCTAGATGTTCGGAATCTAAACCATGTATGATACTATGAACAATGTGTTTAACACACACACACACACACACATACACACACACACCATTTAGACTAGTAAGGTACAAGTGCATTGCACGCATGAGATTTGGCAACCAAATTGTGAATAAATACCACACTATAGCATGTAAGCTTTGAGTCATATATGCATGATGTAGATGTTCGTTTAATTCTTATAGTTCATCTCATTCAAAATCACATAGTTTTTTATAAAAAAACTAATAAATTTTAAGATTCATGGAATTGTGCGTTGTAAAGCATAAAGTAAAAACAAATAATGGCAATTCATCTAGAAAAAAATTGGGCAATTATGATATGGAAGATTCTAGAACAAGGAGAAGTGCTTGTGTTTTGAGATTTGTGCATTATGCTTAAGTTCAACCATGGAGTCTTCTAGATTGTACATGTGGTAGAATTCGGTGGAATGTAGATGATATCCAATGGCCAGTAGTGCTCGGTTTTCCATCTCTGCACCGTCGGTTTGGCTTCATCCAACGACCATCTTTCAAAGTTATTCGCACACTATATAGGGGTATAGATATGTGATGCGAAGGTCGCCCATCATCTCCAATTTGAATAGTGTGTCCATGCATGGATGCAATGTGGCCAAAAAATGCCTTCCATCGATATCTCAAATTCAAATCAGTCTGACCTAGTTCAATGTGTATACAGTATAGCATGCTCGTTTCCAAACCACACCATGCATATCTCAGTTATATTCATGCATGCATGGGTTTCAAACATCATGATCTCTTATGCAAATATTTGAATTCAACTTTAAATTGATTACGACCTCACCTAGTCTTTTACACCCACACAGTCGTATTCTCTTTATAGTTGTACCACTAACTTTCTCTCATGCATGCATGCACACATACTACCACTCGGCATTATCCATCGCACACATGCAATTTTTTTCTTCAGGTCGGTCTCCCATGCATGCACACACACACACCTCACCCTCTTCATCACTTAGGGCATTCTTTTCTCCCACATGCATGCGCAACGATCGATGTTCCTCTATGTGAGTATATATATAGCTAGGTCTTTCCCAGTTTTCCACACAAACCGATCGATCTATATATCTAGTCAGGTCTCACCCTCTTTCCCACTATAAGTGCATCTAGTGCCACCCCTAGTTGGTTTTGGAGTATTGACGACAAATTTGGTTGAGGGACTAATGCGTTTGTGAGAATTGCAGGATAACGCAGGTAGTGTCCCTCATTGATTCGGTTTACCTACTGGAGATGACCCCTAAAAATGTATGAAGACATTGACGACAATGGTGGTATGTGAAGATATTCATATTGAAGACTATGACATGAGAAGACATTGAGTGAAGACTATGGAGCGCGAAGACTGTGTCGTTTTGTTGTTTCCTTTTTCTTCTTTGTTGATTCATAGGAACCACCGTACTATTAAGTGGGGTCCAAGTGAACAAAGTCAGAATGACTGAAGTGATGCTCAACCCAAATCCTATGTCTTCGAGCGAAGACAATGAGAGCAAATCTTATCCAGAGCTGGATGAGTCAGCTTTGCTTGTAGCCCAAGTAAAGTTGTCGTGTGTGTTTGAAATCTGACCATTGGTACACGTGTCAGTTCCTTAGTGACCCAGGGTCATTTCGGACATATCAGGTCGGGTTGCCTAGTGGCTATAAATAGCCCACCCCCTACACCATAAATTGGTGGCTGCTCAGAGTTAGTGCACAGCTTTTGTCGTTTGAGAGCAACCCACCTTGAAGCCTTTGAGAGAGAGAAATCCTTGCGAGGACAAAGCCCAAACACCCAGAGCCAAAGAGTGTTAGGCATCACTAAAGTCTTTCTGTCTGCGTGACCTGAAGACTTATTACACTTGAGGACTATGAATCCTCCAGCTGGTTAGGCATCGCGTTCTGAGCATCCAAGAGTCATTGTGGATCGCCGGTGAACGAAGTCTGTGAAGGTTCGGAAGTCTACCTTGAAGACTTACCAGAGTGATTGGGCGAGGACTGTGTGTCCTTAGCTCAAGGGGAATAAGGTGAAGACGCGGTCTTCTGAGTTGAATCTCAGCCTCCCTAACCAGACGTACAGTTGTCACAGCAACTAGAACTGGTCCAACAAATCATGTGTCTTCAACAAGTGACTGGTTCTATCCTCTCCCTCACTTTACTTAGAGTTTGTCTTCGTGAAGTCATTGCCTATTTGTGGTACCTGTTTGACTTCATTGCTTGACTACTATCGTTGGTTGGCTTCATACTATCTTCCATCCTGATCCTTACTACCTAGCTGCTATTAGTCCTTGTACTTTCACATTATTGCATACTTGACTATGGTTTGCTTGTTGTAGTTTATCTTTCGCTGCATATCAATTAGGTCATTTCTATTGTTTGTCTTCGAAACTTTCATGTTTTAAAGACTTTCATAAAAATCGCCTATTCACCCCCCCCCCCTCTAGTCGATAACTAGAACTTTCACCCACGTACACATCGATCAATCTACCTCTCTATATAGGACTACATAGCTAATACACCCACATTATCTATCCATCGTATCCGTCTCATCATCCATGCCTTCCGCTTCATCTCTCAGACGGACGCATAGTGGCGAAGACAGGGGCAGCAAGGGCCCTGCCCCCTTAACATCACTATATATTGAGGCTAATACGAATGTGATCAGTAGATCAATTGCTAGTAAAATGGTTTAAGTTGATGAATTGGCCCTCCCCATAAAGGATTAGCAATGCTTGGCCCCCTAGCTCATTTAATTTTCATGGCTCCGCCACGCGCGCAACCGCGCACGTTCTTGCCCCCTCTCTTTAAATATCGATCTCGCACTTGTCCACTCCTTCACAGTCTCCCTCCACTTGGCCCGTCGCACCATCTTCAGCTCCCCCCCCCCCTTATCCCAGTGCTTTTACGCTCGTAGAGCTCTTCCCTCTATTTTTCTCTATCGATATCTCGCGTAGTCGACCCCTCCCCTCCCTTCTCGTATATCACCCCGGCCCCATGCACATACATGTATGTACATAGGCCTCTCCTTCACACAAATTGCATTGATACGTATTCCCTCACCATATCTTAGTATCTCTCACACACATGGACTACATGTGCGAAAGGGAAGAGGTGCACACACGCACTCGTTCCCACATACAAACGCGCGGGTGCACGGTGGAGCACATTTATACAAAAAATGAGCGGGGAGAAAGGCTTTAGATGATGTGCCACTAGTCTATATCTATACCTCTATATCTATATCTATATCTATACACCTATAGAGTGTGCGAATAACTTTGACAGATGGTCATAGGATGAAGTCAATCTGACGGTGTAGAGATGGCAAATCCGAGCACTACTGGTCATTGGATATCATCTACATTCCACCAGATTGTGCCACATGTACAATCTAGAAGACTCCATGGTTGAACTTAAGCATAATGCACAAACCTCAAAACACAAGTACTTCTCCTTTGTTCTAAAATCTTCCGTATCATAATTTCCCAAACTTTTTTCTAGTTGAATTGACATTTTTTTTACTTTATGCTTTACAACGCACAATTCCATGAATCATAAAATAGATTTTTTATAAAAACTAATTGATTTTGAATGAGATGAACTATAAGAATTAAACGAACGTCTAAATCATGCATATATGACTCAAAGCTTACATGCTATAGTGTGGTATTTATTCATAATTTGGTTGCCAAATCTCATGTGTGCAATGCACGTGTACCTTACTAGTACTTCCAGTATGTGCAAAATATGTAAATTAGAATTCCAATGGCACGCTACACAGTGTCTCTCCCTTTTCCAGTTAATATATTATGATTAAAATGATGTGGGGGCATCCATGAAGCCACGTGGAACATGTGGAGGCATTGTCGCGACCTCCTTGTGTGGATTGATCACAGTGGCATGCTGCTGGTTCTAGAAGAATGTACTCATCCTCTCTCATACACACTGGAAGTACATGCACGAAGCGAGGATGTGCTCACACGCACTCATTCCCTCGCATGCACACATGGGTACATGGTGGGACGCATGTTTGTACGAAGATCCACCCCATGTGATAATTTGACGCGTGTAAAGTCATTCACTTCATTGATGGTCAACTAAAACAGCGCCAAATTGAGTGGACGTGAGGGAGGAAGTAGTTGAGAATGATATTACTAATCCACTCCATGCATGCGAGTAGTTAAATCATGGGTTGCTACTTCCATTGCTCTCCTTCGTTTTTTTTGCCAATTTTTGACCATCATTTTAAGTAACACAATATTTATGCATGTCATAAAAAGTAATGTCATCGAAAACTTTGTTCAATGTGATTCCAATGATATAATTTTTGTGACATGCATTAACATTTTCTTAGTTAAATTTTTGGTCAATAATTGGCACAAAATAAAAAGGGGGCCAATAAACCAGGACGCGGGCAGCATGATCAATTCTTGCATTGGTTACTGTTGGTGGCCTTTCTTTTTAAATATGGATGGAGTGGAGTAGTACTATCTTTATCTTAACCTCGTAGGGATCTCCCAGCGCCTACGCTCGCCTCCCCGCCTCGCCCATCGGATCCCACCATGCATAATCCCTTAGATCCTAGGATCCCGCGGGTTGCCCTCTCACTGTGCCCCGCAGCACTGTCGCTTTGAGCGAAATCCACATGTGTTTTAGAGGGGATCCATTGCTCTAGAATCACAGATCGGTGGCGCCGGAGGACATGCTAGGGCTGCCTTTCAGGTGGCGGGCAACAAGGGCAAATCGGATCGAGGAAGCATCGCATCGATTGGAGACAAGTTCGAAGGATCTGCGTCTGGGGAAGCACAAGGAGGAGGCCCAAGTCGATCTTAGGGGAGAGATGCTGAGGGATGTCAGCATATGGCAGCGTCGCGTTGATTTCGAGCTGGGTCTAATGGCAAAGATCATATTCACGGAGTCGACTACGGAGGAAAGAATGTGCATGCTTGCAAAATGGCATGAGAAGTCGGTGCAACTATTCAAATGGGCGGTAGGAGAAGCTAAATCGCGATACCAGCTGCGGCGGTGCCGCTGGGCATGCATCATAGGCGAGGTGAGATGCCCTCCTTCCCCGCCAGTGATGCAGTGACCTACTTGGTTGCTGCTACCACTTGAGCTTGCGTTGGTTTTTCCCTTGAAGAGGAAAGGGTGATGCAGCAAAGTAGAGTAAGTATTTCCCTCAGTTTGAGAACCAAGGTATCAATCCAGTAGGAGACAACGCACAAGTCACTGAATACCTGCACAAACAATCAAACAAACTTGCACCCAACGCGATAAAGGGGTTGTCAATCCCTTCACGGTTACATGTAAAAGTGAGATCTGATAGAGATAGATATACGGTAAAGTAAATATTTTTGGTATTTTTGGTTTATAGGTCGGAAAGTAAAGGATTGCAAAATAGTAGATCGGAAACTAATAAGATGGAAAAGAGAACTTGTATGATGGAAAAGAGACCTGGGGGGCGTAGGTTTCACTAGTGGCTTCTCTCAAGATAGCAAATAATATGGTGGGTGAACAAATTACTACTGAGCAATTGATAGAAGAGTGCATAATTATAACGATATCTAAGGCAATGATCATGAACATAGGCATCATGTCCGTGTCAAGTAGACCGAAGCGATTCTGCATCTACTACTATTACTCCACACATCGACCGACTCCTGCCTGCATCTAGAGTATTAAGTTCATAAAGAACAGAGCAACACACTAAGTAAGATGACATGATGTAGAGGAATTAACTCAAGCAATATGATGAAAACCCCATCTTTTTATCATCGATGGCAACAATACAATACGTGCCTTGCTGCCCCTACTATCACTGGGAAAGGATACCGCAAGACTGAACTCAAAGCTAAGCACTTCTCCCATTGCAAGAAAAACCAATCTAGTAGGCCAAACTAAACCGATAATTCGAAGAGAGTTGCAAAGATATCAAATCACGCATATAAGAATTCAGAGAAGATTCAAATAATATTCATAGATAATCTGATTATAAATCCACAATTCATCGGATCTCGGCAAACACATTGCCAAAGAGTATTACATCGAATAGATCTCCAAGAACATCTAGGAGAACATGGTATTCAGAATCAAAGAGAGAGAAGAAGCCATCTAGCTACTAGCTATGGACCCGTAGGTCTATGGTAAGCTACTCACGCTTCATCAGAAGGGCAATGTTATTGATGTAGAATCCCTCCATGATCGAATCCCCCTCCGGCAGGATGCTGGAAAAGGCCCCTAGATGGGATCTCATAGGTATAGAAGGTTGCGGCAGTGGAAAAGTGTATATATATAGGCGAAGGAACTAGGTCAGGAGAGCTCCGAGGGGCCCACGAGGTAGGGGCGCGCCCTACCCCCTGGGCGCGCCCTCCACCCTTATGGTTGCCTCGTTGTGCTCCGACTTTATCTCCAAGTCTCCTGGCTTGCTTCTGGTCCAAGAAAGATCATCGCGAAAGTTTCATTCCGTTTGGACTCCGTTTGGTATTCCTTTTCTACCAAACTCTAAAACAGGCAAAAAACAGAAACAGGCACTGGGCTCCAGGTTAATAGACTAGTCCCAAAATAATAGAAAGTAGCATATAAATGCATATAAAACATCCAAAACAGATAATATAATAGCATGGAACAATCAAAAATTATAGATACGTTGGAGACGTATCAAGCATCCCCAAGCTTAATTGCTGCTCGTCCTCGAGTAGGTAAATGATAAAAACAGAATTTTTGATGTGGAATGCTACCTAACATATTTATCCATGTAATTTTTCTTTATTGTAGCATGAATGATCAGATCCAAAAGATTCGAAACAAAAGTTTAATATTGAAATAAAAACAATAATACTTCAAGCATACTAATAAAGCAATCATGTCTTCTCAAAATAACATGGCCAAAGAAAGCTATCCCTACAAAATCATAAAGTCTGGCTATGCTCTATCTTCATCACACAAAATATTTAAACAACCCCGATGACAAGCCAAGCATTTATTTCATACTTTGATGTTCTCAAACCTTTTCAACTTCCAGGCAATACATGAGTGTGAGCGATGGATATAGCACTATGGTGGAAGAGAATATGGTGGTTGTGGAGAAGACAAAAAGAGGAAGATAGTCTCACATCAACTAGGCGTATCAATGGGCTATAGAGATACCCATCAATAGATATCGATGTGAGTGAGTAGGGATTGCCATGCATTGGATGCACTAGAGTTATAAGTGTATGAAATCTCAAAAAGAAACTAAGTGGGTGTGCATCCAACTTGCTTGCTCATGAAGACCTAGGGCATTTGAGGAAGCCCATCGTTAGAATATACAAGCCAAGTTCTATAATGAAAAAATCCCACTAGTACACGGAAGTGAAAAAATAATAGACTCTATCATGAAGATCATGGTGCTACTTTGAAGCACAAGTGTGGAAAAAGGATAGTAACATTGCCCCTTCTCTCTTTTTCTCTCATTTTTTTCTTTTTCTTTTTTTTCTCTTTTTTTTCTTTTTTTTCTTTTTCGTCCGGAGTCTCATCCCGACTTGTGGGGGAATCATAGCCTCCATCATCCTTTTCTCACATGGACAATGCTCTAATAATGATGATCATCACACTTCTATTTACTTACAACTCAAAAAATTACAACTCAATGCCTAGAACAAAATATGACTCTATGTGAATGCCTCCGGTGGTGTACCGGGATGTGCAATGAATCAACAGTGACATGTATGGAAGAATTATGAAAGGTGGCTTCGCCACAAATACGATGTCAACTACATGATCATGCAAAGAAATATGACAATGATGAAGTGTGTCATAATAAATGGAACTGTGGAAAGTTGCATGGCAATATATCTCGGAATGGCTATGGAAATGCCATAATAGGTAGGTATGGTGGCTGTTTTGAGGAAGGTATATGGTGGGTGTATGGTACCGGCGAAAGTTGCACGGCACAATAGAGGCTAGCAATGGTGGAAGGGTGAGAGTGCGTATAATCCATGGACTCAACATTATTCAAAAAGAACTCACATACTTATCGCAAAAATCTATTAGTCATTGAATGAAGTACTACGCGCATGCTCCTAGGGGGATAGATTGGTAGGAAAAGACCATCACTCATCCCCGACCGCCACTAATAAGGAAGACAATCAATAAATAAATCATGCATGGACTTCATCACATAACGATTCACCATACGTGCATGCTACGGGAATCACAAACTTTAACACAAGTATCTCTCAAATTCAGAACTATTCACTAGCATGACTCTAATATCACCATCTTCATATCTCAAAACAATTATAGAGAATCAAACTTCTCATAGTATTCAATGCACTTTATATGAAAGTTTTTATTATATCCCTCTTGCGTGCCTATCATATTAGGGCTACATTTATAACCAAAGAAAATTACCATGCTATTCTAAAAGACTCTCAAAATAATATAAGTGAAGAATGAGAGTTCATAAATTTCTATAAAATAAAGCCACCGCCGTGCTCTAAAAAGATATAAGTGAAGCACTAGAGCAATATTGCATAGTTCAAAAGATATAAGTGAAGCACATAGAGTATTCTTATAAATCACGATTCATGTGTGTCTCTCACAAAAGGTGTTTACAGCAAGGATGATTGTGGAAAACTAAAAAGAAGAGTCTCAAATCATACAAGACGCTCCAAGCAAAACACATATCATGTGGTCAATAAAAATATAGCCTCAAGTAAAGTTACCGATAGACGAAGACGAAAGAGGGGATGCCTTCCGGGGCATCCCCAAGCTTAGGATTTTGGTTGTCCTTGAATATTACCTTGGGGTGCCTTGGGCATCCCCAAGCTTAGGCTCTTGCCACTCCTTATTCCATAGTCCATCAAATCCTTACCCAAAACTTGAAAACTTCACAACACAAAACTCAACAAAAAATCTCATGAGCTCCGTTAGTATAAGAAAATAAATCACCACGTTAAGGTATTGTTGCAAACTCATTCTTTATTTATATTGGTGTAATATCTAATATAGTCCAACTTTTCCATGGTTCATAGCCCCCGATACTACCCATAGATTCATCAAAATAAGCAAACAGCACAAAGAAAACATTGTCAAAAATAGAACAGTCTGTAGCAATTTGTAACTCTCAAATACTTCTGTAACTCCAAAAATTCTGATTAGGACAACCTGAGCAATTTGTGCGCCAATCCAGAGCTAAAAGAATCAGATCAAAAGCACATTTCAATAAAATCCTGGAAATTATTTACTGGGCGCAAAAGTTTCTGTTTTTCAGCAGGATTAATACAACTATCATCGTAAGCTATCCTAAAGGTTTAACTTGGCACAAACACTAATTAAAACATAAACCCACATCTAAACCGAGGATAGATGAATTATTTATTACTAAACAGGAGCAAAAAGCAAAGAACAAAAATAAAATTGGGTTGCCTCCCAACAAGCGCTATTGTTTAACGCCCTAGCTAGGCATAAAACGAGAATAGATCTAAGTATTGTCATCTTTGGTATGCAATTCTTCAAATGCACATGTATAATCCTTAGGAGGTTCTTGGGTTTTATCAATGATCAAACTCCTAGACAAGAAATGAAGAAATTCATTTGTAGCAAAAGGTTCCATAATAATATCGAGAAAATTGGTGTGAGCACTAATCGTTTTAAGATCTTCATTTTCCTTACAAGAAGATTCACCCTTGTTCTTCGGAACGTAAACAAACTTGGCAGTCTTAGTAGAGGGAAGATTTTGAGTAGTTTTAACGGAAGAAAAAGAGAAACCCAAGTTGGTAATAATATCCTCTAGTTTATCAATTCTAGCGGAATCTTGATCTATGTTTTCATTAACTACAGGTTCCTTTTATTTAAAATTCTTTAAAGTAACTCCTACTTTAGATCCATATTGAGAAATCTAATTATGAATCTTTTTATCCAAATTTTAAATCAACTCAATGGTAGCAATTTTGTTCTCAATAATATCAAGCCTTTGCATCACAAGTTCCAAAGTTAAAATTGTTCCGTTGATCAAAAGAGGTGGTGGGCCTAACAAATCTATCATAGCATTATAAGAATAACAAGTATGGCACCCCAAGAAATTGCCCCCGATAATAGTATCTAGAACATATCTATTCCAAGGAGTAACGCCCACATAAATATTGCGAAGAAGGATGGCAATAGGTTGCTTTCGAGTAGACCTATTTTGAGCATTGCAAATTCTATACCAAGCATCTTTAAAATTTTCTCCCTTCCTTTGTTTAAAATTGAGGACTTCATTATCGGGAGTATTAACAATGATAGGAGGACTAGCCATGAAGGTGAATCAAGTGATCTAACACACGAGCACACAAGAAGCAAGCGAAGAAGACGTTCGGAAGAGGGGCAAAGAAAAGGGAAATATTTTCAAAATTGGTTTTAGAGGTGGGGGAGAGAAAAACGAGAGGCGAATGGAAAATAATGTAATGCAAGGGATAAGAGTTTATGATGGGTACTTGGTATGTCTTGACTTGGTGTAGATCTCCCTGGCAACGGTGCCAGAAATTCTTCTTGCTACCTCTTGAGCTTGCGTTGGTTTTTCCCTTGAAGAGGAATGGGTGATGCAGCAAAGTAGAGTAAGTATTTCCCTTAGTTTGAGAACCAATGTATCAATCCAGTAGGAGACAACGCACATGTCACTGAATACCTACACAAACAATCAAACAAACTTGCACCCAATGCGATAAAGGGGTTGTCAATCCCTTCACAGTTACTTGCAAAAGTGAGATCTGATAGAGATAGATGTATGGTAAAGTAAATATTTTTAGTATTTTTGGTTTATAGATCGGAAACTAAAAGATTGCAAAATAGTAGATCGGAAACTAATAAGATGGAAAAGAGAACTTGTATGACGGAAAAGAGACTCGAGGGCCATAGGTTTCACTAGTGGCTTCTCTCAAGATAGCAAATAATACAGTGGGTGAACAAATTACTGCTGAGCAATTGATAGAAGAGCGCATAATTATAATGATATCTAAGGCAATGATCGTGAACATAGGCATCACGTCCGTGTCAAGTAGACCGAAACGATTCTGCATCTACTACTATTACTCCACACATCGACCGACTCCTGCCTGCATCTAGAGTATTAAGTTCATAAAAAATAGAGTAACAAATTAAGTAAGATGACATGATGTAGAGGAATTAACTCAAGCAATATGATGAAAACCCCATCTTTTTATCCTTGATGACAACAATACAATACGTGCCTTGCTGCCCCTACTGTCACTGCGAAAGGAGACCACAAGATTGAACTCAAAGCTAAGCACTTCTCCTATTGCAAGAAAAACCGATCTAGTAGGCCAAACTAAACCGATAAATCGAAGAGACTTGAAAAGATATCAAATCATGCATATAAGAATTGAGAGAAGATTCAAATAATATCCATAGATAATCTGATCATAAATCCACAATTCATCGGATCTCGGCAAACACATCGCAAAAGAGTATTACATTGAATATATCTCCAAGAACATCGAGGAGAACATGGTATTGATAATAAAAGAGAGAGAAAAAGCCATCTGGCTACTAGCTATGGACTTATAGGTCTGTGGTAAACTACTCATGCTTAATCGGAAGGGCAATGGTGTTGATGTAAAAGCCATCCATGATTGAATCCCCCTCCGACAGGATGCCGGAAAAGGCCCCTAGATGGGATCTCATGGGTACAGAAGGTTGCAGCGGTGGAAAAGTGTTTTCGTGGCTCTCCATGATGTTTAAGGGGTATAAGAGTATATATAGGCGAAGGAACTAGGTCAGGAGAGCTCTGAGGGGCCCACAAGGTAGGGGGCATGCCCTACCCCCCCCCCCCCCGGGCGTGCCCTCCACCCTCGTGGCCACCTTGTTGTGTCTCCGACTTCATCTCCAAGTCTCCTGGCTTGCTTCTAGTCCAAGAAAGATCATCGCGAAAGTTTCATTCCATTTGGACTCCGTTTGGTATTCCTTTTATGTGAAACGCTAAAACAAGCAAAAAAACAGAAATTGGCACTGGGCTCTAGGTTAATAGGTTAGTCCCAAAAATAATATAAAATAGCATATAAATGCTTATAAAACATCCAAAACAGATAATATAATAGCATGGAACAATCAAAAGTTATAGATACATTGGGGACATATCAGTTGCTGCTCAGTGAACTTGCGGCGCCATGGCAGTTTGCAACCATGACAATCACTCCATCTATATGTATTGTATTCCTATGAAAATACTTGGTCCTTTGGAAAAATATGGTAATTGATTTATCACTAGTTTTGGAATGCTTGGTCGTGACAATCATCTGAAGCCGCAACCACAAGTCTCCATCGTGTAATACTTACGGTCGGTCGCACCAACAAACGGTCGGTCGGACCCACGTCTCACCGAAGGGACACGCAACGGCTTGGTCTGACATGTACGACCAATTACATCACTGACTTGTGCAACAGCATTTGAGCGATAGTACTTGAAATTTGTGTTCTAGCAAACTCATCGGGAGCCGTTTCAGGCCTCGAAACCAAAACCATCGATTAATCTTTAGCTTATTCCCATCACATTCCAAAGTAGTACTACCATGCTATAATTAAGTGCAAACCTGCTCACACCTAGTACGTATGAATCCTGAATGTGCTCCCAGTATGTAGGTTTTAGTACTAGTGCTAGTACTAGGTTATAAAAAGGGGAACTACCTAGCCGAAAATTACTCTACCTTCCTCCTCATAAGACTTTCTTGTTTGTCCATCCTTGCCATGGCCGGTGTGTAGAGCTCTAGGTCGAGAGCTACTCGTAACATGGGAGCGGCGACAAAGGCCGCAAAAAAGAGAGCTCACCGCCTCGCAGAGACCTCGAAATATCTCTCACGGGCAGGCGAGGGCTCCTAGGAGCACCCTAGCTATAGAGGCGAACATGCCGAGTTGGCGGTGCTGGAGTTGTTATCCCTCGACGACATGGCCGATCAGCTCAATAAGTAGAAGGAGTTCATTGACGGCATGGTGGAGCTGCTGAAGGAGAGCCTCAACGACATGCCCGTTGAGCTCAATAAGCAGGAAGAGTTGACCGTCGGCTTGGTGATGCTATTGAAGGAGAGCATTGCCTAGGGTAAGAAGGCTACTGGCGAAATCCTGCAACTTCAGGAGGACAAGGCGAAGCTCCGTCACGAGCTCGACCTGCTGAAGGAGGAGAATGCCAGCTGGAAGAAGCTACATGAGAAGAGTAGTTCCTCGGTGAAGATGCTGCACGCCCTCGTCATGGAACAGAAGAAGGAGTTGGGGAAGCTCCGCATCAAGCACCCGGCTGTTGTCAAGGTACGTAATGCGGCCGTGGAACAGATGATGAACACTTGCCTCAAGAAATCCCGCATCATGGACAGAGTGAAGAAGATGGCAGAGGAGACAAGTGAGGAGATGAAGGTCGTGGAGACGATGAAGAAGCAGTTAGGACTCCACGGTTAACTCTTCATGAAGTAGAGAGCAGTGCCCAGACTTGTGTCTGCGTCTTCTTTCTTTGGGGGGGGGGTAATCTTCCTTCTTCTTTTGCTCCTGTGTTTCATATTTTGCTTCGGGTGTTTCACCGCACGTCACATGTTCTCTGCGAGGCACGAATAGAACAATGCTAATGATGAGCGGCGTCGTGAGATCGATAACTAGCAAATTAGATCATTTTATCACCATATCACACTAGGCTGTCGTGTTTCATGCTCCTCCATCGTACTAGTACTCCAGTGGAAAACTTGAGTATACTGCACGGTTCTTTGCTCCTCCTCAGGTTGTCAGCAACATTTATACGAGCAGTCAAATCACAAGGCCCCACCTTCCGGCAGTAATGAGACGTCAAATCACAAAGACCCTCGTCTCTCATGAAACTGACCAAGTGAGACTACCCCGCCCTCTAGCCTTCTAAATTTACTTTTGTACAGTAGTAGTATCGATGGATTGCGCCATGAAGCAACACTAACAAGATGAAATTAAAGAAAAAAGGTGGTACATATAGAGAGCGCTCGTCGCCAAATTATGCATGTAGTACTATTAAAAAAGCTAGTACGCGCTTAGATGGGTTCTAAAGTCTATTAAAGAAATTAGCATACCTATTTAATTTTTTGACAACTAAACTCCTTCATGCTTTGGGGAAACTTCTCTCATTTAAGTGTTTTGCATATGTGGCATGCTTAGAGAGTGGTTAATAGTATATCCAACTGTTGGCTATATGATGTTGGCCATATATATTGTACGCATATAATGTGAAGAAACGAGCGGTTGTACTACCAACTACAAGATGAACTGTAAGAAATACAAGTATGTACGTAGTGAAGAGTTAAAGTAATGAGAAAGAACATAACATAGTTCTGCTGGGGGCTCAACACAACACACCCCTGAAGTAAAACTAAGCACCCTGAAATTAAACTAAGCAACTAATCCGGTAGACAATACATTAGAACCACCATGAGCAACAACACTGCCACCTTACTCGGACTCCTCGTCCATGTCCTCAACTTTATTCTTGTACCTCTTCCTCTTGGTCGATACTTCTTTTCTTGAATCGCACACTAGGCTCTCGCTCTTCATCCAACCCTTGTAGATATTAAAGCAAAGGTAGGCATCCATTGCAGCCTACTAGATGTGATCTTTATCTATTAAATTCCACTCCCATGCAAGATGAAACTTGTGGTCAGGTTTTGTCAGTTTGTCGTACGAAGGATGAACCATGGCCCTTACCAGGGTCAGCATTCAAGGCTGACGGGAGGACACCGGCCTATTCTTCTGGAGGTGGAAGGGCTAGCCTACAACGAGGCCTATCCGACACAGGACTTCCTCATCATTACGAAAGTCTACAGCAACGAATTTGACTCTGTTGTCCGCAAGGAAGTTCTTAAAATCCTTGCACTTAATGTCAGCATGGCATATGTGGTAGACCAAGCACAAGTTATGCACGCAAACCTGGATCACGGCATGGTTCTTCTTATCTTCCTCCTTTAGATTCTTATCTTTTCCTAGGACTGTGGTGTACTACACATCTAGCTCAGTGACCCACTCATCACTATCTGGCTTTTCCAACATGCCTTTGAAGTGAGCAAGGCATCCTTTCACTGTCACGGAAGAACGGGTGTAGATGACGTCGAACTCATCGCCGGTGATGGTTCTAACCTTGTACTCACCGCCGATCATGGAGATTTTGGACACCATGGATTTTGGAGGAGGGTTAGGATTAGTGGAACTATTGTAATGTGAAAGGACGGATGACTAGTAGCAAACTGTCGTGATGTTAAAGGACGGTCGGGACGAGTAGGAGCGAACTGCTCGTAGTTTTCCAATGGTAAAAATGTTGAGTGAGGCGCGCAAACGGCAGGGTAGTGGCTTGCCTGGTGGATAAATGGATTCATGCATAGTACTATGGGGGACCAATTAGATATCATGTCTACTAGACCCACTTTGTAGGCCTGACAGTATAGCATCTGTGTGTTTGCAGGTCAAGTGTCGGGAAAATTACAAGTGATATGAAGCTTTCCATGCTCCCATGATATATGCTTCTGAGAGCCTTTGGATCTGAGATCGAATGGTTGCATGGCGTGATTCTAGACCTATGGGTTAATATCCTATCCTGGAAGTTTATTCTGCAAATTTTCAGCAAATTAGCATGCGACCGTTCGATCTCAGTTCCAAGGGTTGTCAGCAGCCTGTATCATGGTCGCGCCTACCATGACTGTCGCCTTGATCGCGCAGCCACTCCCTTGGAGATTTCAGATGGCTATAATGACCTTTTTTTTGCCTACTTCGCATGCATGAAACTACTTCCTCCGTCCAGGTGCATTAGGCTATCTGATGTTGGCATGTCATACATAGTCATCACTTATAGTCACTCATACAACAAGGTTAGCTATAAGAGTTTTTTTTACTTCTCTCTATCTCTTTATTCATAGTATTTATTGCATTTGGCAAGGAGTAAGTAGCTAGGGTGTTGCACAAGAGCCCACTCCCACCATTTTCCTCATGTCTCTCTCCTCGACATATAAGCAAAAGTGCCATGTAAGCGGGCTATAAGCCCATTACTATAGAGTACTACTTCCATCCTGGTTTATAGGACACCTTTGTAGTTTGTGCCAAATTTTGACCAAAGGTTTAGCTAAAAAATGTTAATGCATGTCAACAAAAATTATATCATTGGATTCATATTTGAACATAGTTTTCAATGATATTATTTTTGGTAACATGCATGAACATTTCGTTAGTTCAATCTATAGTCAAAATTTGACACAATATACAATGGGGACCAATAAATTAGGATGGAGATTGTACAATACTTGGCACATGTCTACCATGGAGGTGGTCAGGAATCGGGAGACTCACGTCGGTCATAGCGCCGCAGTAATAATGATAATGGCAAGTCAAATCACAAGGCCCCACCTGTCCAGCAGTAACGAGCCGTCAAATCACACAACCCTACGTTTGCAGAAGTCTACTCCCTCATCTTCTCGCCTCTCTGTCGAACCGACTAGGCGGAACTGCCCTGCCTACCGCACGGGAAAAGCACCGCCCTCGACTTTTAATTATAATTTTGTATCCATGGATTGCGCCATGGAGCAAAGCCTAAAGAAAATGGCGGTACACATGTATACATCACACCCGTCGCCTTCGCGTCGCACCCTAGATGGGCGGTCCATCCAGCACGCCGCTCTTCGAATGGAACGCGCGTCATATTGCATTTGCACACACATGTGGGACCGCAATTGAGAACTGACCATAGGCAAACTCCCCCATCTCGCAAGTCGGCTGAGCTAATAGAAGAGAGAGATGAGCAATACTACTAGAGCAGTGATTTACACATGTTGGTGTCTGGACGATATGTGCACGACACAGGAGATTAGTTCATCTACATATCGTGCAGGCTGTGTTGTACATGGGCAGTAGTTCTGATGAGAAATCTAAAAAACAGGTTTCTTGCCATCTCGCAATATTAGGTGTCATGTGCTTCGGATCACTACGAGGGTTAAACAGCGACAACTGTGTTCCTCCAAGGCGCTGGTCATTGGGGGCACATGCACGAAGACTACTTGGCTGCCATATAGGTCAAGCCAGCTATGTTAATTAGGACATCTATCAATTGACCCCTTTTCTATGAGTTTGTCTTTAATTTGAACTTTGATCCTCGTCTAGTTTGTCCGTCGGGATTCATGTTGTCTCCTTGGGGCAGTGAGGTTATGGTTTCTTGTCATGTGGCATTTTTTCATGTTGTATGTTAATCCGATGCTTTAGATCAAAATGACGACAACTGCGCCTCTAGGGCACGTGCATGAAGACTTCTTGATAGTCATTGACAAGGTCAAGCCGGCTCCAGTAGAAAAAGATAACTACTCCACTATATAGGCAGGAGCCTCTTCGCTTGCTTGCTAGTGTTGCTCTCTTCACACCCTCTAGTCCTCTCCAGATCTAAACATGACAAAAGTGGCCACACACTCTCTCTCTCTACTCACCACTGGTCACAGATCCGACCGGATCCCCTCCTCCGGGGAAGATGAGAAGGTGCAACGTTCACGTGGTCATCCTCGGCGACGACTCTTACCCACAACAGGCGCGTCCCGATCAGCATGCCTTGCCATTCTCTCCCACATAGTGTAGGCTAGGGATGGCTTCCGACCCCTTCTACCTTGCTGCCGTAGTGTGGGTAGATCCAGCCTCCCACCACCCACCTAGCAACATCCCGGCGACCCTCAGGTATAACTTCCTTTGAAACCGGCCTTGCTCTACTGCCCTAGCTCCTCACGTTGCTGCATTTGTGTATTTTACTATTTCTCAGGCCAACTCATAGATAGGATCGATCGGCTGTTCGAAAGCCACCTAAATTTTTACTGTTAAGAGGTAAAACTACTTCATGCAGTCTAATCTAGTAGTACTACTTCATGCAATCGAATCTAGTACTACTTGGTTCAAACAGGGAAGAAAGGGGGTGGGGTGGGGGAGGATTTGTTGCCTGAATCTAGGACTTGGTTGAAAGAGGAAATAATGGGGGTGAAAAGTAGCAGAGACTGGCTATCCAACTGGTCTCTTGGTCTAATAGGGAAATAAAGGGAAACTCAGTACAAAGTCGATATAAACCGATCTATTGGCTGAAAAAGGAAAGAAAGTGGGGACTGGGGGACAAGTCAACAGAGTATGTCGAGCACTAGATTTGCTAGCCTCACACAGTATAAGCTGGCTATACCGAACAAAAATGGGACCAACCCAGATATCCTGTTTGGTTGTTTGTTGCCCCGAGCCCCTCTTATGTAATGCCACTGGTAAAATGTAGCAGTCCCACTGCTAAAGTAAGGACATGTTAAAGCAATGTTGTTTTCATTGGAATGCCTCTAGTAATATGAATCAATGGCATTGTTTTTCATGTCCTGCTAAATTTCCCATTAAGATAAGTTGCTTCTTTTCATTAGAAATGCAACTATCCTGGTCCGCATACTCTCTCGTGCCCAAATACCAACTCCTTAGCAGCCATTAATGTAATGTTGCCGGTAAAATGAAGCAATGGCACCATTAAAGTAATGTCATATTTAATGGTTGTCATAGTTAATCCTAATGCCCACACTAATATCTAACAATGCTGTTGCTTTAAAAATTGCTACTGTCCTTGTAGGATCGCCATTCAGATAAGGAACATGCTTCTTTTCATTTGATGTATGTTTCATCACTTCTTAGTCACCCTCCTTTCCACCTTTTTGTGCAAACAGAGATATACATTTCACGCTTGATCTTAGTTTAACTGCAAAAAATGATATCCAAATTATAGTTGAACATTCCACAAGCTTCATGACCAACCTTGATATTGCTTAATTTTATTGCAACTAATGAAGAAGCAGCTAGCTCATGGGACCAAGTACTTGCTGAGGGAGTCCTGGATTAGGGGGTATCCGGACAGCCGGACGGTGTACAACGTCCGGACTACTGAAGCGTGAAGATACAAGACTCAAGACTTCGGCCCGTGTCCGGATGGGACTCTCCTTTGCGTGGAAGGCAAGCTTGGCGATCCGGATATTATATTTCCTTCCTTGTAACCGACTCCATGTAAACCCTAGCCCTCTCCGGTGTTTATATAAACCGGAGAGGTTGGTCCTTAGAAGGCCGATCACAATTCCAATCATACATCATAGGCTAGCTCTTAGGGTTTAGCCTCTACGATCTTGTGGTAGATCTACTCTTGTACTACCCATATCATCAATATTAATCAAGCAGGAAGTAGGGTTT
This sequence comes from Triticum aestivum, assembly GCF_018294505.1. NCBI lineage: Eukaryota > Viridiplantae > Streptophyta > Magnoliopsida > Poales > Poaceae > Triticum > Triticum aestivum. The sequence continues at coordinate 422,467,019 of NC_057798.1, forward strand.
TACCTCCATCGAGAGGGCCCGAACCTGGGTAAACATCTGTGTCCCTTGCTTCGTGTTACCATCAGCCTTGACGCACAGATCGGGACTCCCTACCCGAGATCCGCCGGTTTTGACACCGACATTGGTGCTTTCATTGAGAGTTCCTCTGTGTCGTCGCTTTCAGGCTCGATGGCTCCTTCAATCATCATCAACGACGATGTCCAGGGCGAGACTTTTCTCCCCGAACAGATCTTCGTGTTTGGTGGCTTCGCACTGCGGGCCAATTCGCTTGGCCATCTAGAGCAGATCGACAGCTATGCCCCCGGCCACCAGGCCAGGTTCGGAAACTTGAACTACACGGCCGATATTCGCAGGGACTTGATCTTCGATGGATTCGGGCTAGCATCAGGAACACCGAACAGTCATGATGAGCACGGCTTAGATCTGCTGTCGGACTATGCTCGGGATATCACCCCAGCAGAAGCCTCGGATCTAAATCTGGGGTAGGATGTGTTGCCTAAGGACGGTGGGTTGGACCCCTCCTCGCAGGCCGTACCCTCATTGCCTATGGAGCCGAACACAGGCCTCACTTCTGAGGGAGCCTGTGACTCCGGACCCCTGGATTCATATCCGGACGTAGGTTCCAGTCCGAGCGTTCTCGAGCCCACCGAGCCCGGTCGGGCTCCGGCAATAAAGTTCACCGCAGCGGACATCTTTCAGCACTCGCCCTTCGGCAACATGCTGAACTCATTAAGGTCTCTCTCTTTGGCAGGAGATTCTCGGCCGAACTATGTCCGGCTCGAGTGGGAAGCGGGCGACGACGGAATTCGTTGCCCACCCACCACCCACTTTATAGCCACGGTCGATGATTTAACTGACGTGCTTGACTTCGACTCCGAAGCCATCGACGGTATGGACGACGATGCAGGAGAAGATTCAGAATCTATGGGGCGCTGGACTTCCGCCCCGTCACATGACATATACATGGTGGATACGCCCAAGGAGGACAACGGTGACAATCCAGAAGATAAAACCCCCGGGCAAAATCCAAAGCGACGGCGTAGACGCCGTTCCAAATCCAGCAACAGTAAAAACATCAGCAAGAGCGCAAGAAGGATGGATACTCCGGTCAACCCCGAAGGCAACAACGACCAAACAGAACCAGCGATGGAGCAGGATGAACCAGGTCATGCCAAACATAGTTCAGAGCATATGCCCGAAGACAATGATCCAGAGGGACGAGTTCATCAAACCGGCCCAGGACAAGAAGACAGTCCGGACGATGACGCCTTCATCATTCCAGAAGAATGCGTGGAACGAAAGAACCTCCATAGAAAGCTTATGGCCACAACAAGAAGTCTGAAGAGGTAGAAGCAATGGCTTAAAGCCGCACAGGAAATGCTCAATTGCGGATGGAACAAAGTGCTAGACACTGAAGAAAGATATGGCGACGATCGCCATGCAAAGAGCTACCCAAAACGCAAGCTACTGCCAGAATTCGACGACGAGGCCGTTCCACCAAAGAGTAACACGACCAGGAGACCAGACGTACCACTTCATAACTGCAACAAAGCAGCTACCGAAGACGCACACGATTTACGTGAGCACCTGGATAAGACAGCTGGCACAGCTAGGTCCATCTACGGATCTAAAGGACACACCCCGGCGGGGGACTGCGGTCATCACAAAGACTATGTCAATCAAATACCAGTTCGGAATAAACACCGGACACAACAACATCCGACAGCTTGCCACAACGCGTCCAGATACAGAGGGGCTGCTCACCCCCTGTGATTTACTGATGAAGTATTGGACCATGAATTCCCACAGGGCTTTAAACCTGTGAACATAGAGGCATACGACGGAACGACAGACCCAGGGGTCTGGATCGAGGACTTTATCCTACATATACATATGGCTCGCGGGGATGACCTCCACGCCATCAAATACCTTCCCCTCAAACTAAAGGGACCAGCTAGATACTGGTTGAAAAGCCTCCCCGAAAATTCAATTGGGAGTTGGGAGGAACTCGAGGACGCTTTCAGGGCCAATTTTCAAGGGACTTATGTCCGGCCTCCGGATGCTGACGATTTAAGTCACATAATCCAATAGCCCGGAGAGTCCGCCCGAAAGCTTTGGAACAGATTCCTTACCAAGAAGAATCAAATCGTTGATTGTCCGGATACCGAAGCCCTAGTAGCATTCAAACACAGCATCCATGACGAGTGGCTCGCCAGACACCTCAGCCAAGAAAAGCCAAGTACAATGGCAGCCCTAACAAGCCTTATGACCCACTTTTGCGCGGGCGAAGATAGCTGGCTAGCCCGTAAAGGCACCAGCGACCCCAGCACATCCGAAATAAGGGATGGCAATGGGAAGTCACGGCGTTATAAAAAGAAACGCCAAAACAAGGAAGAGAGCCCAGATAACACAACGGTTAACGCCGGGTTCAGGGGCCCTCGACCTAACCAGCAAAATAAGCCATCTAAAGGCAGCAAAGAGGGACCGTCCGGTCTGAACAGAGTTCTGGACAGACTGTGCCAAATTCATGGCACCCCCGACAAACCTGCGAACCACATGCATAGAGAGTGCTGGGTCTTCAAGCAGGCTGGCAAACTAAATGCCGAACACAATGGAAGGGAAACGCCAAGTGAAGACGAGGATGAAGCTCGCCCGCCGAACACTGGGGGACAGAAAAAATTCCTGCCAGAGGTTAAAACAGTGAATATGATCCACACGACTCGCACATCCTTGAGAAGGCACGAACGCACCCATAATGATGCGCGCGATATAAAGCCCACACCTACCTACTAGATGTCTTGTCCGATCACCTTCGATCACCTGGACGACCGAACTAGTATTCGGCACGAAGGATCAGATGCCTTGGTGCTTGACCCAATAATCGACGGATACCACCTCACCCACGTCCTCGTGGACGGCGGCAGCAGTCTCAATTTAATATATGAGGACACTGTCCACAGGATGGGGATAGACCCATCCAGAATCAGCGAGATTAACACAACCTTTGAAGGGGTGATACTAGGCGTTGAAGCCAACAGCAGGGGCTCTGTCATACTGGAGGTAACATTCGGCTCTCTAGGCAACTCCAGAAGCGAAGAATTACTCTTCATTATCGCACCCTTCCAAAGTAGCTATCAAGCATTGCTTGGAAGAATAGCCTTCGCCCGCTTCAACGCATTGCCGCACTATGGCTACCTTACACTAAAGATGCCCGGTCCACGTGGCGTCATCACCATTAGCGGAATAACAGAGCGCTCTTCGCGTGTAGAGGAACCCGCGACGGCCCTAGCAGCTGGACTATAAGCGGCCTCTAACAAAAAACATGACGGGTCGTTAAGACCACAGACACGGTTAGACGAGTCCGGCAGCCCATATTAAACCAGGGCACCGTACATGTAATCCTATAGTGGATACCAGGGGCTAAAAAACATGTAATAAAGCCCCACACTTGGCTCAACCTTATTGGCAGGCCAACATCTTAAACTTTTACTATCCATCGCATACTTACGTTGCACTCTTCTATGAGTTTCCCTTTTCTGCAGACAACGTTCACGCGATACCCTTCCAGGATGCGGCACAACGGAGACAAAGGCGCAGACGTGCAGCAGGGGCCCGTTCAACAGGTTTCTTTTTAGATTAAGCCCCTGTGTAAACCTTTTCTATTGCCTCTTGTTATTCAACCATCCCATGGGTTCCATACCCATAGAGGATACTGCCGTTTTGGCATTTCACCACGATAGATTAATGCACGTACCTGGAAACATAGGGTTTATAATGAATGGGCATCCTTGAGCCCATCATCTGTTATAAAGTCCGAATACCTTCGGGAGTGTTCGGCGTCACGAGTTTGGCCTTATATGCATCAGCTCTAAACCATGTCTTTGGTCAAATGTTGGGTTTGCCTGGCTCCTGGGTTTGCCGCCTTACGTTCCATTATTATCGGCTAAGGTGGCCAAAGGAGAACTACTGCGATTGTGCCCTGGTTATTCCGTATGAGCACCTCAGTAAAGAAAGCCGAAAACTGACTGTCATGATACAGCGAGAGACTGGTCAACCACTCGACGACTCACTGGAATCTCTAGGATTGCCCCGCATTAACGAAGGGCCATTTTCCGACCAGGTACATACGCGCCCGTATTCCGATGCACGCGGAGGTACCAGGGGCTACATAGTAGCCCCAACGTTAGAATCCCGCGGCTAAGCGAAAGTGTTATAGCTATATAGTCCGGTTGCCTAGTTCGACGTGCGATAACCTCCTTAATTGACCAAGACATTAGATAAAGAGTGATTAAGCACATTTTTTCGCGAACACCCCCACATTGTATGCGTGGGGGCTAAAGCCAACGACTGCTAACTCTCGGATTACACACACACACACACACATACATACATATATATATATATATATATATATATATATATATATATATATATATATATATATATATATATAAACGGCCGCACAGGGGACACAATCATATTTTCAGAAAAAAATTATAAATATAGCCTTATAATCAAAATAAACATTGTTTTTACAATGATTTGAATCATCACTCGAATAGGAGATTCTTCGGGCACTGCGCCTCTATCAGGCAGGCACCCTCTGTGACCTGCGCCAAGTAGTGCCCGGCCGGATATTGGCCCCCCACCGGATCCTGAGACGCTATAATAGTGGCATCCATATCCGTCCAATACGCTTTAACGCGGGCAAGGGCCATCCGCGCACCCTCCATGCACGCCAACCTCCTCATGGCATCGATCCGAGGCACGGCCCCAAGGAACTATTGAGCCAAACCAAAGTAATTGTCCGGCTTAGGCCCCTTCGGCCAAAGATAGTCTATTACAGACCGCATTGCAAGCCCTGACAGCCTGTGAAGCTCCGCCACAGCAGCCATCTTATCACTCAACGGCAGCGGGCAAATGGGAGCATTAAACTGCGACCAGAAAAGCTTCTCTATTTCCTTCTCACCCTGATCTTTGAAGAACTCCACAGCATTAGCTGTACTCTTCGCCAGGTCCGCATATGCGTCCACCGAACTCCAGCGTCCGTCCAGGGGAGCGTACTTCGGATCGAAGAACTTCGTCCGCAGCAAATAGGAACCCCCAGCCGCGATCTTACCGGCCTGTTGAAGCTCCTCCCGTGCACCCCTGAGCTCGGTCTGTATTTCCTTGGTGGCATTAAGTGCCTTTCTCAGGTCGGCCGATTTATCCTCATGCTCCTTTTTTAGGAGCTCATACCAGTCAGCGGCATTTTTTAACTCGATAGCCATTTCGGCTATCTTTTCCTCGCTTCGGCGATGAGCAGCCTGTTCGGCCCTCAATTCCTCGGCCGCCTTTAGGGTAGCCGCATTGCTCACCCGAGCATGTTCCTTGGCTCGGGCAAGTTCCGCCCTCAGGGCCTCCACGGCAGCAGCACCATCTGTAGTCCAAACATATTACATCAATATCATGCCACCTTCATAATTTTCTATACAAGGGAAGGCATGACACATACCTTGTGATTTGTCCAGCCGCTCATTCACCAGCGTGATATCGGCATCAATCGATCCAATTTGCCTCGTTAGTTTGGCAACTTCAACAGACGGTCCGGCGTCCGGACCCACAGGTACCTGCACATATTTACAGCACAAGCATTGGTTTATGATCCCCCGTTTGCTGCCTAGGGCGGGCAACCGGAGTCTTAGGGGCTACTATCTATATGGAGCACACCTAGCGCATGCCTTACAACCAAAGAAATAGTGTATTCTCCATTACATACCTCAAAGCCTCTGAGCAGGCTTGTGAATGCTTCATTCAAACCGCTTGTAGCGGATGAAATCTTCCTGAGCACCACGCTCATTAATGAGCGGTGCTCCTCCAAGAGTGCAGCTCGCTCTAGCAAGCCCGTCAGTACGTCCGGCCGGACATCAAACTGCGCCGGACTCTTCCCATCGCCCCCCGCTGTAGCCAAATGCTCCGGGTGCAGGGCGGCTGACGAATTGCCTTCCGGCTTCGGCAGATCCGGACTCCTCCATGACGACACCACGGTGTCGCCCGCTTCATGAATCAGAGAAGGGGGTGGGGTCTCGCTCTCCATCATCTCCGGAGGAAGGTCCCCCGAAGACGAACCCTGTTGAGAGGAGCTACTGGCCGGACTGCAAAAAGTTGAATCCTGGTTATTTATCTAGGAGAAACACAGTACCTTCGGATTGTAGATTGACTTACAGCTCGGTGGAGGGCTGGCCCATTGGAGGGCATGGTGCGATGAGGGTGCCCGTCGGGGCAAGGCCCCCTGGGGATGTCTTTTTCCCTGATCTAGGCATCTCCGCCTCCAGATCTTCGGAGGCGGCCCTCTTCTTCCCGCGCGGAGAGGAGGCCTTAGCCTCCCCTCCCTGACTATCCTCCTTGGGGGAGGTAACAATTCCCCCGGTTCGGATGCGTAGCATGTGGGGTTCGGGTTCTTTGTTCCTTCCCTTGTCTTTCCCCGAGGGCATTCTGCTGAGTACCTGGTCGAGCATCTTGGCCATGGTAGGAGCAGGCGAGCCTTCGGGAAGTGGCGCCGGACACCTGATTCTCTCCGCCTTGCTGAGCCATTCCTGGACGCGGATGATTTTCAGAATAAACAATCATGACAAATACAAAACAGGGTGTCCGGTATCAAGGCTACTTACTTGAGTATCTAGGCGATTGCAGCTTAGGCCCGCATCCTCGGTGGTGTCCGGACACGCTACTTTATGTCCGAAGAATAATTTGCACATCTCTTCGAGCTTCAAGCCGAAGAAGTGCTTGACAGTCCGCGGACCCTCCGGATTGAACTCCCACATCCGGAGAGGCCGGCGTTGGCACGGCAACATCCACCGGACTAACATCACTTGCATTATGCTGATAAGGTTAATGTCCCTTGCAAGAAGCTCTCGGATGCGATTCTGCAGTACTGGTATATCACCAGCGGGCCCCCAATTCCGTCCTACGTCTGTCCAAGATGCCAACTGTGACGGAGGGCCCGAGCGAAACTCGGGGGAAGCCACCCAATTTGTGCCTCTAGGAGCCGTGACATAAAACCACCTCCGTTGCCATACATCGGATACTTCTGGGAAAGAACCCTCTGGCCATGGGGCATCAGCATTTCTGCTTATTACGGCACCTCCGCACTCCACATGTCGCCCCTCAGTCATCTTCGGCGTCACATTGAAGGTCTTGAGCCATAAGCCGAAGTGTAGGGTGACGTGGAGAAAATCCTCGCACACGATAATGAACGACGAGATATGGAGGATAGCGTCTGGAGCCAGATCATGAAAATCCAACCCATAGTAGAACATGAGCCCCCTCACGAAGGGATCGAGGGTGAAACCCAAACCGCGGAGGAAGTGTGGGACGAAAACGACACACTCATTGGGCTCCGGCGTAGGGATGACCTGCCCTGGAGCAGGAAGCATGTGCTGGATATCGGCGGTCAGGTATCCGACCTCCCTAAGCTTTGCAATGTCCTTCTCTTTAATCGAGGAGGCCACCCACCGGCCTTGAGGGTCAGATCCGGACATATTGGAGGTTCCGGGGGGTTGGAGCTTAGGTTTTGGGTGTTAGAACTTGAGGTGCGAGAAGGCGCGATGAAGGTGAAAAAGAGGCATAAGCCTCGACCCCTTTTATAAAGGGGATGAATACCAAGAGTCCTTGGTATGGCCGTTTGAGGCTTATCTAAAAACACACGGGGTAATACCAACGGTCGTCATGGGGTCACGCACGCCCATATTAATGGAAAATCCCATAATAAGAGGAACACGATCTCTGTCTCGATGGGACGTGCCAATGAAACCGCCTCGTAACATGAGTCGAGGTGGGGTAAGAAACGGCGGTCTGTGTTGGACCAGGCCACGATGCAAGGGCACGACGCCCGAAGATTACTAGCAAATCAGATTTATACCATGTGAAGATCATCCTGCAGATCCGGACACGGTCTATGTGTTCGATAACCACTTTGGAGTATTCGGAGAAGGAACCCGCCTTGCAATGCCAAAGGCAATACTGCACGCCGGACTCATCATCATTGAAGCCTGGTTCAGGGGACTGAGGGAGTCCTGGATTAGGGGGTATCTGGACAGCCGGACTATGTACAACGTCCGGACTATTGAAGCATGAAGATACAAGACTCAAGACTTCGGCCCGTGTCCGGATGGGACTCTCCTTTGCGTGGAAGGCAAGCTTGGCGATCCGGATATTATATTTCCTTCCTTGTAACTGACTCCATGTAAACCCTAGCCCTCTCCGGTGTTTATATAAAGCGGAGAGGTTGGTCCTTAGAAGGTCGATCACAATTACAATCATACCATCATAGGCTAGCTCTTAGGGTTTAGCCTCTACGATCTCGTGGTAGATTTACTCTTGTACTACCCATATCATCAATATTAATCAAGCATGAAGTAGGGTTTTACCTCCATCGAGAGGGCCCGAACCTGGGTAAACATCTGTGTCCCTTGCTTCGTGTTACCATCAGCCTTGACGCACAGATCGGGACCCCCTACCCGAGATCCACCGGTTTTGACACCGACACTTGCTAATTGCATGATGCAAACATTGCTTCATTTTAGGTGAACTGTACAAAAAGGTCCCATGAATTGAATCATCCATGTTGGTGACTGGTGCCATCCCTTCTATGATGGCGTTGACTGCAAATATGGTTCCCATCACGAGGTATGTTCCTTTTTGGTCTGACTATTTGCCAAAGATCATGCATGTTGACTCTACTGATGTGCTACTGTTTTGGCACTGCCATGATAAAGCAGTAGTGTTATTATTTTGCACCTTAATCTAGTGGCACTATTAATTTGAGGCCATGTTTGGCACCGCTAGTGCCAGCAGAATTTTTTATATATCAAAAGAGGGGGTTTCCTCCGATTTCATTAAAGAAATCCAACCATGGAGAACCATTATCCGACAACATCTCCATGTAAATGGGCAGTTATGCAACCACTACTAGAACGGACTGAGTACTAGCAGGAGACAAGTTCGCCACATAAGCTAGGCAGGTAGGGGGACGCAGCCCCAGCTCGACCAAGTTTGGATTAGTTGCAATAAAACAGAGATACACATTTCACGCTTGATCTTAGTTAAACTGCACAAAATGATATCCAAATTATAGTTGAACATTCCAAGAGCTTCACGACTAATCTTGATGGTGCTCAATTTTATTCTAACTAATGAAGAAGTAGCTGCTAGCTCATGGGACCAAGTACTTGCTAACTGCATGATGCAAACTTTGCTTCATTTTAGGTGAACTGCACAAAAAGGTTCCATGAATTGAATCATCCATGTTGGTGAATGGTGTCATCCCTTATACAATGGCGTTGACTACAGATATGGTTCACATCACGAGGTATGTTCCTTTTTGGTCCGACCGTTTGCCAAAGATCCTACATGTTGACTCTGCTCTTGTGCTACTGTTTTGGCACTTCCATGATAAAGCAGTAATGTTATTATTTTGCACCTTAATCTAGTGGCACTATTAATTTGAGACAATGTTTTGGCACCGCTAGTGCCGCTGATTTTTTTTTATATTGAAGGAGGGGGTTTCCTCCAATTTCATTAAAGAAACCCAACCATAGAGAACAATTATCCGACAACATCTTAGTGTAAATGGGCGGTTGTGCAACTACTAGTAGAACGAACTGAGTACTAGAAGGAGAGAAGTTCGCCACATAAGCTAGGTAGGTAGGGGGACACAACACTAGCTCGACCAAGTTTGGATTACAACCCAAAAGCTACCACAGATACATCAGGGGGGAAGATAGCAACTGAAAGAGCCAGCTTCAGCATCCCAGTCTAAGCACCCCTGGCCTCCATCCTTGCGACGCACGGTACACCTCGCTTGCCACCTGCTTGACCTAGGGCCACTGATAAAATGAAGTAATAATACAGTTAAAGTAGAGCTGGTGTCCTCTCTATCATTTCATTTCCAATGTAGATAAAGAAAGTGCTTCTCTTTGTAAGTATATGTTTCATCAACTAGTCCTATTGTTAATGTTTAAGTGTTTCTGCTAACTGGGGTGCTTAATTTTAGTTGATCTACACAAAAATAGAGAATGGAATGTCTCAAGGCCCCTCCTTGTACTACTGATGTACACTGATGTTCATCACTGGCAGAAGGTGTATTGAGGATAATTGGGTTGATTTCCAGTATGAGGCCTACCGTATGAGGTGTCACATGGCCTATCTCGCCCTCGCAACATGGCATACTGTGATACTATCGCAATATTTTTCCCATTAAGAAAATGAAGTTTCTTCTATTTATTAGTGTATGCTTCATCAACTAGTGCCACTATAATGTAATCACGCTTTTTCATTATCTATCCAAACAGGGTTATTTAGCTGCATTTTGGTGGAACTGCACAAATGTACGGATGGAACCAGCATATATGCAGAGTGCGAGGTGCCAAGTAAAAATTTAGCGACACCAAATGCTCCATCTAAGCATTGGCATCCACCACTGATACGTCTCCAACGTATCTATAATTTTTTATTGTTTCATGCTATTATATTATCTGTTTTGGATGTTTTATATGCATTAATATGCTATTTTATATTATTTTTGGGACTAACTTATTAACCTAGAGCCCAGTGTCAATTTCTATTGTTTCCTTGTTTTTTAGTTTTTTAGAAAAGGAATATCAAACAGAGTCCAAACAGAATAAAACTTTATGATGATTTTTCTTGGACCAAAAGACATCCACAGAACTTGGAGAGGGGGCCAGAAGAGCCCTGAGGGCTCCACAAGCCCTAAGGGTGCGCCTAGGGGGGCACCCCCTGGCTTGTGGGCCCCCGGGAGTCCTCCAACCCTACTTCTTGGCCTATAAATTCCCACATATTCCCAAACCATCGGAATCATCCACCAAAATACTTTTCCGCCGCTGCAAGCCTCTGTTCTCGTGAGATCCCATCTTGGGGCCTTTTCCGGCACCCTGCCGGAGGGGGGTTCGATCACGGAGAGCATCTACATCAACCTTATTGCCCTACCGATGAAGCGTGAGTAGTTTACCACAGACCTACAGGTCCATAGCTAGTAGCTAGATAATTTCTTCTCTCTCTTTGATCTTCAATACAATGTTCTCCTCGATGTTCTTGGAGTTCTATCCGATGTAATATTCTTTTGCGGTGTGTTTGTTGAGATCTGATGAATTGTGGATTTATGATCAGATTATCTATGAATATTATTTGAGTCTTTTCTGAATTCTTATATGCATGATTAAATATCTTTGTATTTATCTTTGAATTATTGGTTTGGTTTGGCCAACTAGATTGATTCTTCTTGCAATGGGAGAGGTGCTTAGTTTTGGGTTCAATCTTGCGGTGTCCTTACCTAGTGATAGAAAAGGGTAGGGAGGCACGTATTGTGTTGTTGCCATGAAGGGTAAAAAGATGGGGTTTTCATTATATTGCTTGACTTTATCCCTCTACATCATGTCATCTTACTTAAGGCGTTACCCCCTTCTTGTGAACTTAATACTCTAGATGCATGCTAGATAGTGGTCGATGTGTGGAGTAATAGTAGTAGATGCAGAATCATTTCGGTCTACTTGACACGGACATGATGCCTATATTCATAGTCATTGCCTTGGATATCATCATAACTTTGCGCTTTTCTATCAATTGCTTGACAGTAATTTGTTCACCCACCGTATGTTTTCTTTCAAGAGAGAAGCCTCTAGTGAAACCTATTGCCCCCGGGTCTATTTTCCATCATCTATCTTCAGATCTATAAAACCAAAAACCCAAAAATACCTTGCTGCAATTTATTTGTTTTTACTTTGTTTTACGTTTTAGTAATCTTTTATATCTATCTCTATCATATCTCATCCTTGCAAGCGACCGTGAAGGGATTGTCGACCCCTTTATCGCGTTGGGTGCAAGTGTTTGATTGTTTGTGTAGGTGCATAGATTGGAGACTTGCGTGTACCTCCTACTGGATTGATGCCTTGGTTCTCAAACTAAGGGAAATACTTATCTCTACTTTGTTGCATCACCCTTTCCTCTTCTAGGGAAAAACGAACACAAGCTCAAGAAGTAGCAGGAAGAATTTCTGGCGCCGTTGCCGGGGAGGTTCTATCATAAACTCTCATCTCTTACATTACATTATTTGCCATTTGCCTCTCATTTTCCTCTCCCCCACTTCTAAAACATTTTCAGAAAATCACAAAAATATTTGCCTTTTTATTCGCCCTTCTTCTGTTCGTCTTTTCATTTGCTTTTTGGTTGCTCGTGTGCTAGATTGCTTGCTTTGTCATGATGACTCAAGAGAATACTAAGTTGTGTGACTTTTCCAACACTAATAATAATGATTTTATTAGTACTCCGATTTCTCCCACCACTAGTGTGGAATCTTATGAGATTAATGCCGCTTTGTTGAATCTTGTTATCAAAGAACAATTTTCTGGCCTTCATAGTGAAGATGTCGCATCCCATCTAAATACTTTCATTGAGTTGTGTGACATGCAAAAGAAAAAAGATGTGGATAATGACATTGTTAAATTGAAGTTATTTTTATTCTCTCTACGAGATCATGCTAAAACTTGGTTTTCATATTTGCCTAAAAATAGTATTGATTCATGGAATAAGCGTAAAGATGATTTTATCTCCAAGTATTTTCTTCCCGCTAAGCTCATCTCCCTTAGGAACGATATAATTAATTTTAAGCAACTTGATCATGAACATGTTGCACAATCTTAGGAGAGGATGAAATTGATGATAAGAAATTGCCCTACTCATGGTTTAAGTTTATGGATGATCATACAAAAAATTATGCCAGATTGAATCTTGCATCTAGAAATATTTTAGATTCCACTGCGGGGGGTACTTTTATGGAAATTACATTAGGAGAAGCTACTAAACTCCTCAATAATATTATGTCTAATTACTCTCAATGGCATACCGAAAGATCTTCTACTAGTAAAAAAGTGCACACGATTGAAGAAATTAATACTTTGAGTAGAAAAATGGATGAACTTATGAAATTGATTGCTAGTAAGAGTGCTCGTATTGATCCTAATGATATGCCTTTGTCCACTTTGATTGAGAATAATCATGAATCTATGGATGTGAATTTTGTTGGTAGGAATAATTTTGGTAACAACACGTATAGAGATAATTTCAACCCTAGGCCGTTTCCTAGTAATTCCTCTAATAATTATGGTAATTCCGATAACAATTCTTATGGAAATTATAACAAAATACCCTCTGATCTTGGGAATAATATTAAATATTTTAAAAATTCTCAAAAGAATTTCAATGCTATGGTTGAAGAAAAATTGCTCAAGATTGATGATTTGGCTAGGAACATTGATAGAATTTCTCTTGAGATTGATTCTTTGAAAATTAGATCTATGCCACCCAAGCATGATATTAATGAATCTCTGAAAGTTATTAAAATTTCTATTGATCAATGTAAATAAAGAACCGCTAGGATGCGTGCTAAGCGAGATTGGTTTGTAAAAGTGTTTTCTTCTATTTCTTGTGATTATGAAGATCTTAAAATGCTTGAGGTGACTCCTATTGAATCTTTGTTTTCTAATATAAATCTTGATAAAGATGGGACTGGAGAAGAGTCAACTGTAGCTAGAAGGTGCCCCAGTGATTCAGAGTTTAAAGATCTTAATGCAAAAATTGATTAAAGTGGGATTGGAGTTATTCTTGGTAGACCTTTCGTTAGAAAACCTTACACTACTTTGCTGCATCACCCTTTCCTCTTTAAGAGAAAACCAATGCAGTGGAGATAGCAAGAAGGATTTCTGGCGTTGTTGCCGGGGAGGTCTTCGCACAAGTCAAGACATACCAAGTACCCATCACAAACTCATCTCCCTCGCATTACATTATTTGCCATTTGCCTCTCATTTTCCTCTCCCCCACTTCACCCTTGCCATTTTATTCGCCCTATCTTTCTCGTTCGCCTCTCTTTTGCTTGCCTCTTGTGTGCCTGTTTGCCCTGATGGCGTTGCCTAAAACCGCTGATATTCACCTTAGAAGGTTGGAAGAGATCGAAAGCAACGTTAGAAGCTTTACAACTTTACAATTTGAGCATAATAATTTCTTTAGAAACGAGCTTAAAGAATAAAAAAAGCTTTATGGAATACATGAATAAAGAGCTTGATGATATGTCTAAGGAATTTTATGGTTTGAATTCTCAAATTACTCGTCTTGAAAAATCAATAGCCCAAATTTCTGATAAGCAAGCCACTTTAGTTAATAAGATGGCCGCCAAACCAGAAGGGTTAGAGGGAAATAATGATGAAGATCTAAATGTGATTGATGTGTCTCCTATTAAATCTTTGTTTTACAATATGAATCTTGATAATGATGGGACTAGAGATGAGTCAACTTTAGTTAAAAGGTGTCCCAATGATTCGGAGTTTTTAGATCTTGATGCAAAAATTTGTAAAAGTGGGATTGGAGAGGTCAAAACTTTACATAGCAATGAACCCACTATTTTGTATTTCAAGGAATTTAATTATGATAATTGTTCTTTAATAGATTGTATTTCCTTGTTGCAATCCGTGTTAAATTCTCCTCATGCTTATAGTCAAAATAAAGCCTTACCAAACATATCATTGATGCTTTGATGAAATCTTATGAGGAAAAACTTGAATTGGAAGTTTCTATCCCTAGAAAACTTTATGATGAGTGGGAACCTACTATTAAAATTAAAATTAAAGATCATGAATCCTATGCTTTGTGTGATTTGGGTGCTAGTGTTTCCACGATTCCAAAAACTTTAAGTGATGTGCTAGGTTTTTGTGATTTTGATGATTGTTTTTTAAACTTGCACTTTACGGATTCCACTATTAAGAAACCTATGGGAAGGATTAATGATGTTCTTATTGTTGCAAATAGGAATTATGTGCCCGTAGATTTTATTGTTCTTGATATACATTGCAATCTTTCATGTCCTATTATTCTTGGTAGACCTTTCCTTAGAACGATCGGTGCAATTGTTGATATGAGAGAAGGAAACATTAGATTTAAATTTCCGTTAAGGAAGGGCATGGAACACTTTCCTAGAAAGAAAATTAAGTTGCCATATGAATCTATTAGGAGGGCTACTTATGGATTGCATAGCAAAGATGACAATACCTAGATCTATGTTTTAAGTCTAGCTAAGGGCGTTAAACAATTGCGCTTGTTGGGAGGCAACCCAATTTTATTTTTATGTTTTTTGTTTTTGCTTATGTTCTTGAATAAGTACACATTATTAATTCTGTAGTGATTGTGTTTTTGTGTTTATAATTAGTGTTTGATCCAAGTAAAGCCTTTGGGATACTTTGGTATATCCTTGATTTGATCTTGTTGAAAAATAGAAACTTTTGCATCGAGTAACAGAATTGTTTAAAATCACAGTAGCACGATAAAATCCTGATTTTTCTACAAAAGATTGATATATGAATTGCCTTTGTTTTCCTAATATTTAAGAATTTTTGGAGTTACATAAGTATACGAAGTTTATAGATTACTACAGACTATTCTGTTTTTGACAGATTTTGTTTTCATGTGTTGTTTGCTTATTTTGAAGAATCTATGGGTGGTATCGGGGGGTATGAACCATGGAAAAGTTGGAATACAGTAGATATTAGACCAATATAAATAAACAATGAGTTCACAATAGTACCAGAAGTGGTGGTTTATTTTCTTATACTAATGAATCTCATGAGTTTTCTGTTAAGTTTTGTGTTGTGAAGTTTTCAAGTTTCGGGTAAGGATTTGATGGACTATGGAATAAGGAGTGGCAAGAGCCTAAGATTGGGGATGCCCAAGGCACCCCAAGTTAATATTAAAGGACAACCGAGCATCTAAGATTGGGGATGCCCCGGATGGCATCCCCTCTTTCGTCTTCAATCCATCGGAAAATTTACTTGAGGCTATATTTTTATTCACCACATCATATGTGTTTTGCTTGGAGCGTGTTGTATGATATGAGTCTTTGCTTTTTAGTTTGCCATAATCATCCTTGGTGTACACACCTTTTGAGAGGGACAAGCATGAATCATGAATTTATTAGAATACTCTATGTGCTTCACTTATATCTTTTGAGCTAGGCAATTTGCTCTAGTACTTCACTTATATCTTTTTAGAGCACGCTTGTGGTTTTATTTTATAGAAACTATTGAAATCTCATGCTTCACTTATGTTATTTCGAGAGTCTCTAAACAGCATGTTAATTTGCTTAAGTTATAATTTTTTCCCTAATGTGGTGGGTATCCAAGAGGGATATAATAAAAACTTTCATATAAAGAGCATTGAATACTATGAGAAGTTTGATTCTTTGCATTTGTTTTGAGATATAAATATGGTGATATTAGAGACATGCTAGTGAGTAATTGTGGATTGGTAGAAATACTTGTGTTAAAGTTTGTGATTCCCGTAGCATGCACGTATGGTGAACGTGGTGAAGTCGGAGCATGATTTATCTTTTGATTGTCATCCTTTGTGTTGAGGTCGGGATCGCGCGATGATTAACTCCTACCAACCCTTGCCCTCGGGGCATGCGTGTAGTACTTTGTTTCAATGGCTTATAGACTTTTGCAATAAGTATGTGAGTTCTTTATGACTAATGTTGAGTCCATGGATTATACGCACTCTCACCCTTCCACCATTGCTAGCCTCTCTAGTACCGCGCAATTCTCGCTGGTGCATTAAACCCACCATATACCTTCCTCAAAACAGCCACCATACCTACCTATTATGGCATTTCCATAGCCATTCCAAGATATATTGCCATGAAACTCCACCGTTCCGTTCATTATAACATGTTTCATCATTGTCATATTGCTTTGCATGATCATGTAGTTGACATAGTATTTGTGGCAAGGCCACCGTTCATATTTTTTTATATACGTGTCACTTTTGATCATTGCACATCTTGGTACACCGCCGAGGCATTCATATAGAGTCATACTTTTTTCTAGAATCGAGTTGTAATTCTTGATTTCTAAGTAAATAAAAGTGTGATGATCATCATTATTAGAGCATTGTCCCATGTGCAGAAAGGATGATGGAAGCTATGATTCCCTCACAAGTTGGGATCAGTCTCCGAACTTAATAAAAAATTAAAGAGGCCAAAGAAGCCCAAAATAAAAAAATGGGAGAAAAGAGAGAATGGGCAATGTTATTATCCTTTTTCCACACTTGTGCTTCAAAAGTAGCACCGTGATCTTCATGATAGAGAGTCTGCTATTTTGTCACTTTCATATACTAGTGGGAATTTGTCATTATAGAACTTGGCTTGTATATTCCAATGATGGGCTTCCTCAAATTGCCCTAGGCCTTCGTGAGCAAGCGAGTTAGATGCACACCCACTTAGTTTCTTTTTGAGCTTTCATACACTTATAGATCTAGTGCACCCGTTGCATGGCAATCCCTACTCACTGACATTGATATCTATTGATGGGCACCTCCATAGCCCATTAATACGCCTAGTTGATGTGAGACTTTCTCCTTCTTTTTGTCTTCTCCACAACCACCATATTCTATTCCACCTATAGTGCTATATCCATGGCTCACGCTCATGTATTGCGTGAAAGTTGAAAAAGTTTGAGAATGCTGAAGTATGGAACAATTGCTTGGCCAATACCGGGGTTGTGCATGATGAAATATTTTGTGTGATGAAGATAGAGCATAGCCAGACTATATGATTTTGTAGGGATAACTTCCTTTGGCCATGTTATTTTGAGAAGACATGATTACTTTATTAGTATGCTTGAAGTATTATTGTTTTATGTCAATATTAAACTTTTGTTTTGAATCTTATGGATCTGAATATTCATGCCACAATAAAGAAAATTACATGGATAAATATGTTAGGTAGCATTCCATATCAAAAAATTGATTTTATCATTTACCTACTCGAGGACGAGTTGAAATTAAGCTTGGGGAGGCTTGATACGTCTCCAACATATCTATATTTTTTATTGTTCCATGCTATTATATCATCTGTTTTGGATGTTTTATATGCATTAATATGCTATTTTATATTATTTTTGGCACTAACTTATTAACTAGAGCCCAGTGCCAGTTTCTGTTTTTTCCTTGTTTTTGAGTTTTACAAAAAAGGAATATCAAACGAAGTCCAAACGGAATAAAACTTTACGATGATTTTTCTTGGACTATAAGACATCCATAGAACTTGGAGAGGGGGTCAAAAGAGTCCTGAGGGCTCCACAAGCCCTCAAGGCACGCCCTGGGGGGCGCCCCCTGGCTCGTGGGCCCCCCGAGAATCCTCCAACCCTAATTCTTGGCCTATAAATTCGCACATATTCCCAAACCATCGGAGGCATCCACCAAAATACTTTTTCCGCCGCCACAAGCCTCTATTCCCGTGAGATCCCATCTTGGGGCCTTTTCCGGCACCCTGCCAGAGAGGGATTCGATCACGGAGGGCATCTACATCAAACCTATTGGCCTACGGATGAAGAATGAGTAGTTTACCACAGACCTACGGTTCCATAGCTAGTAGCTAGGTGGCTTATTCTCTCTATTTGATATTCAATACAATGTTCTCCTCCGTGTTCTTGGAGTTCTATCCGATGTACTCCCTCCATTTTTATTTACTCTGCATATTAGAGTTGACTGAAGTCAAACTTTGTAAAGTTTGACCAAATTTATAGAAATGAATATAAATATTTAGCATAACAAATCTATGTAATGTGGAAGTACATTCGACAATGAATCTAATGGTATTGATTTGTTATTGTGTATGTTAATATTTTTGTCTATGAACTTTGTCAAAGTTTGTAAAGTTTGACTTTGACCAAAACAAATATGCAGAGTAAATAAAAACGGAGGGAGTAATATTCTTTTGCAGTGTGTTTGTCGAGATCCGATGAATTGTGGATTTATGATCAGATTATCTACGAATATTATTTGAGTCTTTTTTGAATTCTTATATGCATGATTAAATATCTTTGTATTTCGCTTCGAATTATTGGTTTGGTTTGGCCAACTAGATTGATTCTTCTTGCAATGGGAGAGGTGCTTGGTTTTGGTTTCAATCTTGCGGTGTCCTGACCTAGTGCCAGAAAGGGTAGCAAGGCACATATTGTGTTGTTGCCATCAAGGGCAAAAAGATGGGGTTTTCATCATATTGCTTAAGTTTGTCCATCTACATCATGTCATCTTACTTACGGCATTAGTCCATTCTTATGAACTTAATACTCTAGATGCATGCTGGATAGCGGTCGATGTGTGGAGTAATAGTAGTAGATGCAAAATCGTTTCGATCTACTTGACACAGACGTGATGCCTATATTCATAATCATTGCCTTGGCTATCATCATAACTTTGTGCTTTTCTATCAATTGCTCTACAGTAATTTTTTCACCTACCGTATGTTTTCTTTCAGGAGAGAAGCCTCTAGTGAAACCTATGGCCCCCGGGTCTATTTTCCATCATCTATCTTCAGATCTATAAAACCAAAAATCCAAAATACCTTGCTGCAATTTATTCTTTTTTACTTTGTTTTACGTTTTAGTAATCTTTTATATCTATCTCTATCAGATCTCATCCTTGCAAGTGACCATGAAGGGATTGACGACCCCTTTATCGTGTTGGGTGCAAGTGTTTGATTGTTTGTGTAGGTGCATAGATTGGAGACTTGCTTGTACTTCCTACTGGATTGTTACCTTGGTTCTCAAACTGAGGTAAATACTTATCTCTACTTTGCTGCATCACCCTTTCTTCTTCAAGGGAAAAACCAACGCAAGCTCAAGAAGTAGCAACCACTGGTGGGATGGCTAGCGCTCTCAGTGGATGGATCTTTCTTGGCAGCAAATCCTCTTGTCAAATACTAGTTTCTTATATTGGCACTTTTGTAGGGAGTACTCTTTTCTGAAAGAAGTAGGAATTGATTTTTCTTTATTTGTACAGAGTGTCACAACCTTGTTTTTGGTCCAGAGCTATTTTAGGGTGATTGGCATAGTACTCGGAGACTCAGAGTACTACCCAGTACTTACCCATATGATTTTCATTAGTCATCACACTAATTGTAAGCATGAGCAGATGGAAGATTAGGTTAGTGTGAAGCTTACCTTAAATCCTACGACCGTTGTTGAAATGAGGTGAGCGGCGGGGGAACCATGGAGAATGGTGGGGAAGCAGCATCGTGCCATCCAGCCTCCTCTTGCGATGGGAGAACGAACACTCCTGTAGCTCCGGCTGGCACTGCACCCTCACGAATGGCACACCATACTCAATCGATTCGTTATCCTCTAGATGCTCGACCTTCAACCTATACGCCGACCAACTCCGCTTGACTTTTGCCTCAGGTGAATCTGTCTGCTCCATCGCCCAGTGGAGATACTCGATGAACTCGAAGGACTGCGACGTGACTTCCGTCGGGGAGTACATCGTCGCCCTCATCACCGTCGTCTCGCTCTTTCACATACATTGCCACATGGCCCTCACCATCCTCGAAATCTCCCACTCGTTGTCAAACCAAGTAAGGATCTCCTTCAACTTGGCTAACTTCGCCTAGTCGCCGCCTGCGATCTGCCTGATTCGTTGTTGCATCCTCTCCATAGATGTCCTTCTGAGAGGTCTGGTGCTAGCTTTGCAAGATAGGAGGGGAGAAGGTGGTTGGAGAAGAGGGAGAGGCGAGACGATGGTTTTGCAATGGAGAAGATGGAGAGGAGAGGGGGTGTTTTTGCAATGGAGAAGAGGGAGAGGCGAGACGGTGGTTTTGGAATGGAGATGATGGAGAGGAGAGGGGTGGTTTTTGCAATGGAGAAGATGGAGAGGAGCGTGCGACAGCGATTTAGGATTGGACGAGAGGGCCGCCGCGCTGTGACTGGATCAAAATCAAAATCAATTTACCCTTCAATTAAGAAAGCGACCCCACATTAACTAGTCTCCCTTGTATTCTGGGTCATATTTGACCATGATTTTCACAAATAAAATATATGCTATACATTGCAAAAATAATACAATTTGAAAGTACATTCAGATATGAACCAAAAGATACAATTTTTGATGACATGCATTCACATTTTGCTTGTCAAATACAGTACGTGGTCAAACTTTGAACCAAAATACACAAAACAAAAAAATACTTCCAAGACTAGCGCCGCTCCTCTCCTCTTAAACCACCTCCGCTCCACTCCTGTTCCAATCCAAAACCAGCGTCGCTCCTCTCCTTTTCCATTTCAAAACCATCACTGCTTCTCTCCTGTTCCAATCCCAAACCAGCGCCGCTCCTCTCCTTTTCCATTTCAAAACCATCACCGCTTCTCTCCTGTTCCAATCCAAAACCAGCGCTCCTCTCCCGATCTAATCCAAAACCAGCGCCGCTCCTCTCGTCTTCCATTCAAAAACCACCTCCGGCGAGTGAACGTGCAGTGGAGAAGTAGATCGATGGAGGAGTATAACCGATACGTGTGGCTCGCAGGCGGCGACCCTGTGAAGCTAGCTAGGATGTTGGAGATACAGTCTTAGTTTGAAAACCTGGAGCAATTAGCAGCGATAGCGACAATGATGGCCAAATTTTTGGAAAAGAGTGAAAAGGCGGCAATACTCCCGGAGGGAGTCACGCAGGAGTATATAGAGCTGCTCCTCTAGGCCATGGAGCAAACAGATTTACCAGATTTGATTGTGAGGCTGCAATGGTGGGAGTATCGATCCAAGATGGAGCATCCACCCGAGATTGAAGGATCGAGCATCTACATGGTGCCGTTTGTGAGGGTGTCGTGGCAAAGTGAGCCAGTGGAGTCTTCGTCGACCAAACCCAACTGCAAGAGGAGAAAAACAGTTGGTGCAATGATGCTTCCCCGCCATCCTCTCCCTCGTCGTTCACCTTGTCCCACGGGGCAGCTGTCTGCCGCCGAGGAATAGGAGGGGACTCCCCCCCCCCCAAATAGTCTAAGGAGGAGCTTAGGGTTGTCAGTATTTGCAGGTTGTGAATTGTGTTTTGTGTTTCAGATTTGAGAGTACTTTCAGATATGAATGTCTTTTGAATTTCAGATTTGTAGTATTGAGCATATGAAGTATTTCATGAATTCTAGAGATATATTTTTAGCACTTTAAAAAATGTAGTTTCATATAAAAGTGTAGACAATGTGATTCTCAGAGAAGAAACTGCAAGTTTCAGTTTCAGATAAGAAACTGCAAGTTTCAGAGGCAGAGCATTTATATTAACACGCCCTTTTCAAATAGGGATAACATCATGTTGGAAGTTTTATTCATGGTCAAAAATGGAATTACCAGCCAGTTAACATCATGTTGATCAACATTCATGCATAGCACATCTTCATATGATGCACAGTCAAAAAGATATGCTATTTTCAAAATGCCCACACGATGTTGAGTGTGCAAATGACAAAGAAACTGAGGGACGAAGTTTTGGCAAGTGTTGGAGGTGGTGTGTAGATGACAATGGGCACCCACATGTCAGAGGTAGAGGCAAACATTTGTGGATATTTTCATTGCATCATGTGGAATCAATCCCGGGCGGAGCAGCGGTTGGGAGTGGAACTTGGCCACTGGGCTACTCCAGTACTTTCGCTAGAAATTAGGCACAACATCTACCACTACTGTAGCACATCTTCCCCGGCTCAGTGTGTTCTCGTCCGGGGCCTGGACATCATACTCTGCCTTTGTGCGCTCGCCGCGGCGCCGCTGTCTGCTATTGTGGACATGCTCAACAACCGAGAGGAATCTGGAGAGGCGGACAGTCGGGACCCACCAGGTCCATGGCCATACACAAGCATGTGCCTCATTGAAAAAAAAACTTCCTCCTAAGGCTATACTGACGTTGGGGGCCACGGTTTTGTCAATGTAGTTACTAAAGGAGATAAATTTACAACGAGGCTAGTCATCGGGGAGCTGGCAGGTATCATTTCTTATCAGTGGACCAACAAGTATCAACTGGGTTGTGGGCTGCCTAGTCTAGGCTTTCTTTTTTAACATGTGCAGCCCACGATATGCCGGTTTGTATTTTTTGAGGGCCTTCATGTATCGACAGGCCTATGGCCCTCCCATCCTAGGTTTTATTTTTTCTTAAACATCCGCAACCCAACTTATGTATTTTTTTGAAGAAAACGCAGAGGTCTGCTCTATTTTTCTATATAAGAATAGGAACGCCATGTCCAACTTATGTTTCCCTTCTAACTATATTATATATATTTATATTATTTTATATGTTATTGTATATTATTATTATTATCACCATATATTTAACAGATACTTACATATATAAGAAAAAATATCCCACGTATTATGAACTTATAAAACTAAATGTTTAACAATAAAATCCTGGTTTTTTTTTTACTTAAGGTCAACGAAAATACAGGTGATTGTGCACAAAAGCTTGGTAAGATTTAAGGACCAATGTAAATAAAGCAATTATTATTTAAATATATTTATAACAAAATGCTCAGCCCTGTTTTTTTTTGATAACATTGTTGCGCCCAACCCAACATTATAATTTGAACCAGCCCAGCAAAATCGTGTATTTCGAGAAAGTATAAATGGGCTGTAATTTTTTAGAAAACATAGATGGACAGCATGGACGCTACATTATTTGTTCACCCAGGTCAGCAAATTCGCATATTTCTAGAAAGTGCAAATGGGTTGTAGTTTTTCAGAAAAAAATAAATGGGTCGCATCAATGCTACATTATTTGTTTAGCCAGCAAATGGACTGTAAATACTAAAAAAAATGGGTTGAATATGTGCGACATTTTTGGGGGCTGAAATGTGGGCCAATAGGTCGAAGCCAACGCAAGGCGTTGTCAACTCAGTCAACAAAGGAGACATCGATAGTCGTTGGATTTACATCCGACGGCCGGTATTCATCTTCAATCTCTCATCTTCTTACTCCAGCGCCGCCGGGACTACCTACTCCCGCCTCCGGCTGCTAGCAGCTCTGCTTAGCATGCTTTGCTGCGAAGCGCTACCCCATTGCCGGCCAAACCATCCCTCCACCCGTCCCACTAGTAGAAAATGGAACTTTATTACCGGTTCGTAAGGGCCTTTAGTGTCGGTTGGGCAACCGGCACTAACAGGTGGGAACTAAAGCCCCCCCCCTAGTCCTGGTTCAGCACGAATCGACACTAAAGGGCCACCACGTGGCACGAGCCCGCGCCGAGGGCTGGGAGACCTTTAGTACCGGTTGGACAGACCAACCGGTACTAAAGGTTTAGGGAGGTTTTGGGTTTATGATTTATTTTTCCTTTAATTTTATTTTTTTCCATTTAATTCTTTTTCATTTGCTTGTATTTTACAATACTACATATTGTACACGTTATGCATATATATAAATAGAATTTCTCGTAGAATGACCGATCATATATATATATATATATATATATATATATATATAAATATAATCGAATGTCTCGCACCATGATTCACACATACAAATGTATGTATATATATATAATTTGGTATATATATACAATTTCTCCTACATGGAGGCATTACTCTAGTGGTGGCAGGTAATGGAATTCTCCTTTGGGATCTATGACCTGGTCGAGCAAAAGTCCCGCTATTTCTTCCTGAAGTGCTCGTACGCGATCCCCTGGTAGGATCTTCTCCCGCACGTTCCGGAACTTTAAAGAAGGAGATCAAATATGCATGTATTAGTTGTGTGTATATATATTAGATATCTATAATGATGTAAAAAATGCAAATAGTGCTCTGGCAACATACCCATTGCTGTCTATCATCTCTGCTCCTTTCGGACGACATCATGCGAATGTTCTCGCAAACATAGTATGCACATAGATCATTCCCCGGCAACTGCTTCATGCACTTTACGAGAATAGAATTTAATCAGAGAATAATTAATCAAGCATGATAACTAATGGTATATTGAAACTAGAATTAAAGAGATGGTAGCTAGCTAGTACTGCTTAATTAATTATACCTTGGGTCGAAACCAATACAGCTTTTCTTTTCATTCGCCTGGAACCTCTTTCCTGAACTTTTGCCAAGCCCTGCCCGCTGGAAAAGAAAATGAATAAAGGAGTTATTAATTAGTTGATATCAGGAAATGACGAAGTAAAGAGGCCGACATATAGTTTGATGATGATTGTAATTGCCTGTTGACTATCCCCTTCACGATTTCGTATTGCTCGACTGGTTTAAGTAGCAAGTCCAGAACTTCAACTTCTCCATCTTCAACTCGAATGATTAACAAGACCCAGTGGTAACTGCATGCGCACACGTTTGCATGTATAAATTAAATGGGCATGTGCATAACACTCATCAACTACCCTAAACCCTACACACTTATTAATTAACATCCAGCTAGTAAGTAAAAACAGAATTTGTAGTACAAGACAGTGTGACTCACTTGAAGTGGTAATGAAGTAGTATATCTCGATTGGTACTTAGGCGCTTCAAAACTCTAGGAAGCTAGTCTTAGTATCTTGTTAATAGAATAGCTTTGACCATGTCACTTGATTAACTGTATTTGGGTCAATGAACCCAATGCCATAGCGTCCAGCTTTTTTTATTTCATAGATCTTCATTCTGCATAATACCACAGAAAAGATATAGTGAGGATAATTACAGGTAATGATCAATGAGCACTACAGGTAGCTAGAGACTTAATTAAATTACAGAAATAAATCACTTACAGACAATAGCAACTGACGAGATATTTGTCGAGTGTGTCTTGATTGAATAACTGAAACAGTTTTGTAAACTCAACATATAGAGCATTCTCATGGTAGTAATGATCTGCCTTGAGTTTCACCATGAGGGACTCTCGATTGGTAGTCTTAGTAATTTTCATGTACCATTCATGCAATTGATACATTCTCGTTGAGAGCTTCTTGACCTCCTCAGGCTTGACCAAAGGCTCGCTGCGGGCATATTTCTGTTTTATTTCTGCCTCTGTAATCAATGGTGTGGGCTCGAGCTCTAGGAGTTGTTCCATACTGACACCGACCTCTTCAGTCATCCT
The DNA here is from genome assembly GCF_018294505.1 of Triticum aestivum. Lineage (NCBI taxonomy): Eukaryota > Viridiplantae > Streptophyta > Magnoliopsida > Poales > Poaceae > Triticum > Triticum aestivum. The sequence continues at coordinate 422,492,933 of NC_057798.1, forward strand.
TCTATGATTGTTGGTTATTACCGGCAGATCATAGCCGGTACTCACATGTTTTGATGGTACAATGAGCGGGGGATCGATTGCACTGCCTGTTCTCCCAGCTGGGGAACAGTTTTCCCGCTTTTCTTGGCAGCTGCTTGGCTGGAGCTTGAGCTCGACTCCTTATTTTGGCGCTCATGTGCCTTCCTGATTTGGCGTTCATAGTCTGAGTCAACAGGCTTGGGAGTTGGTGCTTTAGCCATATGAATAAAGTGCTCAATGGCATGCTCAGGCACTTTCTCCTTTGGCGGCGGTGGCGATTTTGGTCCAAAATGGGCGTCCAATTGTCTCCTGAATTCGACTATGTTTTCCTCTTCGCTCATGTCGTAAGGCCTCTACGGAAGAAGCGCGGGGCTTGGACCATATTGGAATCTCTTGCCTCCTTTACTTGTACCGCCAGCCGCCATAGTTGCAATGGCTCTCTTCCGCTGTTGCTTAGGCAGCGGAGCCTGCTAAGGCAGCGGATACGGCTTGCTTGGAGGAGGAGGCCTGGGCTGACGTGGTGCCGGACAACTTGGAGGAGGAGGAGTGGGCTCACGCGGTGCTGGACTTGGAGAAGGAGGAGTGGCCTCACGCGTTGGTGGACTTGGAGGAGCAGGATTTTGTAGACGTGGTGCCTGACTTGGAGGATCTGGAGTTGACTGCTGACGCGGTGGCGGACTTGGAGGAGGAGCCAGTTGACCGGTGTTGGTGGCCTTGGAATCCTTTCTCCATAGAACGATATGATGTAATGCCTCTCCCAGTGTGCGCTCGTCCTCACCTCCAAGAATGTCAAGATGTAGCCCCCTATATTCTGCCACCACTTCATCAACCCCGACACGAGCATAGTCAGCTGGAATCGGATTGCAATGGAAGGTTGCTTCAGGGGGGTTGTATAAGCAACATTGTCCACCACCTTGATGATATGTTCTTCACTAATGTATGTATCTCACAATTAGTGTTCTCAGTGATGTCATCCACAGGGTATGTATCCAGCAGTGCCTCATGGCCCGGTGCAGAACCCACGCTGCTTCTCGGCATGGATGGGATGGTGCTATCCAATGTTGGATCCCCCCCCCCTTCCTTGGCTGGTGATTTCGTCAATCTGTTGTTGCTGCCACTGCAATAGGAGTGCCAACTCCGCATGCAAAAGTTCTAGGCCTTTAATCCGTTCTGCTTCCTGCTTCCTCCGCTCCTCCTCCAGCTTCCTCTTCTTCTCCTCCTCCATCTTCCTTCTGGCACGACTTTTGTAGTCGGTGTTCCAGTCTGAAAACCCCTCATACCACGGAACAACGCCTATGCCTCATGTTCTTCTCGGGTGTTCAGGATTTCCCAGGGCGCGCGTAAGCTCGTGGTTCTCTCTGTTGGGCGTGAACACCCCCGTTCGAGCCTCTTCTATTGCAACAAGTATTTTTTTCCTCGACTCCTTTATGACTTGCCTTCTTCAAAACCTGGCATGTCTTTGGGTCCAACACCCCCCCCCCATGCGCATAGAACCAAGTTCTGCACCTAGGGGGCCAGCTCAATGTAATTGGAACAACCCCTGCAGCCTGCATCTCTTCCTCAGACTTATCCCACTTAGGTCGGGGACCGCATAGCCACCTGGCCCCAGCCTATGGAACTGCTCCTTTTTCGCGGCATTGATTGTGTTTATTCTCGACCATTCCTTAGCTAGTTCCGATTCCTTGAATTTCACAAAATCTGCCCAGTGATCTCTTTGCTTCTCCAGTGTTCCCGTGAATTCTGGAGTCTTCTTTCCTCCTTTGACGTACGCGGCCCATACAGTTTTGTTGTGGTTGTTGAATGCAAATGCCATCTTCCTAAGAGCAGCGTTCTTGACTTTCTCCACATCTTCAGTTTTGAAATGATCTCATAGCCTGAAATGTGAAATGAGAGCTTCCCAAAGCAGTTTTTTGGCTCTATCGTCAACAAAAGTAAGATTTGGACATGGCTTTGCTGGCTTTTTCCATTCTTGAAGGAGTTGCTCCTTCACAAGAACTCGGCACTGATGAACGAACTTGTCCGCATTCTTCTTAGGCTTGCTTGGTTCGCCATTATCTTTGATGGCATCGATGTTGTACTTTATGCCCTCCTTCAACTTTTTGGTCAGGCCTCACACTGTCCTGCTCCCTGCAGACGATTTGCTCGATCCGGGGGGTTGAAATAAGAAAGATCTCGATTCGTTAATATATATATATATAATCATTTAAAAACACGTGATGATCACTAGATGCCTGCTTCTATAAAGATGTACCTCACCGGTATTTGCTATTTCAAGATCATCATCATAGTTTTGGACTTCTTGAATTCGGTCATCTCGATCGAATATCATATCACCCTCCCCGGTATTGTTCAGATATTGGGAGTCGTCATCTTCTTCATTCAGATCATCTGTCCGGCTCGTGGAGCATATGAGATCGAACATAGCCTCTTCTCCTTCGTCCCTGCCGGTATTGTCCACCATAGCTTTTATTTAACTAATCCAGAAGAAATATAAAACAATTTAGTATGCATCTCAAATAATAGTAGATAATTGATATGCAACTCAAATAATAGTAGATAATATATATGCATCTCGAAAGAAAAAACTGAATCATAGTGGATAATTAATATGCATCTCGAATAATAGTAGATAATATATATGCATCTCAAAAGAAAAAACTGAATCATAGTAGATAATTAATATGCATCATCGAATATAATCTCGAATACACAATTGTCTCGAATATTATCGAATAATATATATAATCTTGAATACATCGTCTCGAATATTATCGAATACATCACTAGCTAGCTAATATAGATCGAATACTACCGAATTATCTAGTTCACTCGCGGTTCCTGAGGCGCGGGCGGTGGACACCCAAAGAGAAGGAACCACCACAGGACCATAGCTCGGGTGAGATCCTGAAGAACCTGCCAGGTGTTGGAGAACCTGACGTCCATAGCAGCAATGTAGCGACAACGTGCTCGTCCTCCTCCCTGACACGGCGACGTACCACCTCCGGTGGGGACGGCTCCCTCCGCACCGAAAGTGGCCCACGCGAAAGCCACCATAGGAGCTCCGGGTCTACGACAGGACCCGGGGCCGGGTTCCTCACCAAGTGGTGCGCCCCTGAAGGTAGCACCTCCCTGCAAGCCCGGCAGAGCCCAGTCCCGGACATGGCTCCTCTGAAGCAGGACGTCATCGCGAACGGGTCAACGGCGAGGATGCGGGCCGGGCATCGTTGACGTCAAGAACAAATACTATATGTAAATGTAACATTTTAAATGTTTGGATTGTGATTTAGCTAATTCATCTAACTAAAACTAACATTTCTAAAATTTCTAACATTTCTATAACTGAAAAACAGAAAAAAAAAATCTAGCATTTCTATAACTAAAAAACATAAAATTTCTAACGTTTCTATATATATAACTAACATTTCTCTATAAACATTTCTATATATAAAATTTCTAGCATTTCTATATATAACTAAAATTTCTATAACTAAAATTTCTATAAACATTTCTATAACTAAAATTACTCTGTGTGTGTGTGTGTGCGGGCGCGTGCGAGTGTGCGTGTGTGTAGCCATCGCAGCTGGGGCGCAGAAGCTCACAATTGTGACGGGGCGGCGGGGATGGCGACGGGGCGTCAGGGATGGCGACGGGGCGGCGGCGAGACGGCGATGGTCAGCGATGGAGGGGCGGCGTACGGGGCGGCGGCGAGACGGCGACGACGGGGAAGGCGACAACAGGTCGGGGCATCGACGGGGACGGGGGCGGAGGCGATGGGGATGGCGATGGCACGCGACGGGGACGGCGACGGGGACGGCAACGGGCGATGGCTCGGGACGGGGCGGTCGCGATGTTGAAGCAGCAGAGAGGAGTGGGAGATGAGAAACTAATTTTTTTTTCAAGTGTTTCTTATATATGAGGTACCTTTAGTACCAGTTGTAGCCACCAACCGGTACTAAAGGGCTGTTTTGGCCAGGCGGAGCAGCGGGAAGGGCACCCCCTTTAGTACCAGGTCGTGGCCCCAATGGTACTAAAGGCCCCCCCCTTTAGTACCGGTTGGAGCCATGACCCGGTACTAAAGGGGGTGTGTTGTCTCCAGGCGATGCGCAAGTTTAGTCCCACCTCGCTAGTCGAGGAGCGTCGATGCCAGTTTATAAGCCCCGACGCGGGCGCTGTATTGAGATCCTCACCAATGCATGCCTTCTGGGCCTACCTATCCTACTCTGCCATGTTGGGCCTACTGGGCTAGGGGGCCTACATCCTAGCCCAACTATAGGTTGGGTTTCTAGTCGTATATAGGCCGCTGTGGCCCAGTAGGCAGGCTTTTTTTAATTTCTTTTTTCTTTTTTTTCTTTTCTGATTGATTTATTTTCTTTTATTTATTTCTGAGTTGTTTTTTGCTGTATTTAGAATTTGTTTGTGTATATTTTTGCTTTAGGTACCAAAACTTACAAACTTTCTGTTAGTGCCAGTAGTTTTCAAATTTGAATAGTTCAAATTTGAATTATTTGAAATTTGTGTGAATCACTAGTTTGGCAATAACTTTACTTTAAAAATAGATTTTTTTAGTGATTCTCTTTTCTTACGTTTAATATTAGTGTGTTTTGTCATTATATTCAATTTGGTAATACTTAGGTTATTTAAAAAAATGAAATGCCTTTGTAACAGATGAATTTTCGTTCAAAACCCTGATACTTCGAAAGAGATTGTCCATTTTGTACACGAAGTGGATCCAGTTTTTGTCGTAACACTCTCTACTTTTTTGCACATGCTATGTGGGTTGAATGATGATACCGTGCCAACTTTCAACCTTTTCAGAGTTCATTTATAGTGCTTTTCAATTTCAAGGTCATTTAGCTCAAAAAAATCAGAAAATGCACGAAAACTAGCAAATGATGTCAGAAAGGGTTGAAAGTTGATGATCTGGCTTTGAATGGTGCATACTGAACGCCCAAATAGTCTGTAGTTGTAATAAGTTAAAAAATGAATTGCCTTTGTAACATATCAGTTTTCAATTTCAGGGTCATTTAGCTCAAAAAACAGTAAATGGGCTGAAAATTCGCAAATGAAGTCAGAAAGGTACACGTTTGTCCGAAGCACAAAAGTACATGTTTCAAATGCAAAACACATAAGCACCCTAAATATTACAAAGATTCCCTACTGTCTTTGGGTGTGAAACTTTTTCTTCGCGTGTGGCCCTCTGTGCCGTAATCATCGACAATCTTCATCATTTAAATGGATGCTCGGGTCAATATTCACTCTGAAGGGAGCAATATCATGAAACTTTTCATAATCTTCTGACATGTCTGTCTTGTCATCCACTCCCATGATGTTTCTTTTCCCTGGAAGAACTATGTGGCGCTTTGGCTCATCGTATGATGTATTCGCTTCGTTATCTTTTCTTTTTCTCGGCTTGGTAGACATGTCCTTCACATAGAAAACCTGCACCACATCATTGGCTAAGACGAATGGTTCATCTGCGTATGCAAGATTATTGAGACCCACTATTGTCATTCCGTACTACGGGTCTTCCTTTACGCCACCTCCTATCATATTGACCCGTTTGCACCAAAACAAAGGGATCTTCAAATCAGGTCCATAGTCAAGTTCCCATATCTCCTCTATGTAACCATAATATGTATCCTTTCCCCTACTAGTTGCTGCATCAAAGCGGACACCACTGTTTTGGTTGGTGCTCTTTTTATCTTGGGCAATCATGTAAAATGTATTCCCCTTTATCTCGTACCCTTTGAAAGTCATTATATTTGAAGATGGTAACTGGGATAGCAAGTACATGTCATCTTCAATATCAGCATCATGCATGGCACGTGTCTGCAACCAACTGGCGAAAGTCCTCGTTTGTTCACGTGTAATCCAGTCTTCAGACTGCTCCAGGTATTTGGAGCTTAGAATATTCTTGTGTTCCTCCATATACGGAGCCACCAAGGCAGAATTTTGTAGAACTGTGTAGTGTGCTTCAGTGAGAGAATGCCCATCCATACATATTATTTGATCTGGTCCTAGCGTGCCATTTCCACCCAGTCTGCCCTTATGCCGCGATTCAGGAACACCAATTGGCTTAAGGTCAGGAATAAAGTCAACACAAAACTCAATGACCTCCTCATTTTCATGGCCCTTGGAGATGCTTCCTTCTAGCCTAGCACGGTTATGAACATATTTCTTCAAGACTCCCATGAACCTCTCAAAGGGGAACATATTGTGTAGAAATAGAGGACCCAGAACGGTAATCTCTTCGCATTGGTGAACTAGGACGTGTGTCGTGATATTGAAGAAGGATGGTGGGAACACCAACCCAAAACTGACAATACATTGCACCAAATCATTCTCCAACCTTGGTATGATTTCTGGATCGATTACCTTCTGAGAGATTGCATTGAGGAATGCACATAGCTTCACAATGGCTAATCGAACATTTTCCAGTAGAAGCCCCCTCAATGCAACCGGAAGCGGCTGCATCATAATCACGTGGCAGTCATGAGACTTTATGTTCTGAAAAATTTTCTCTGCCATATTTATTATTCCCTTTATATTTGACGAGAAGCCAGACGGTACCTTCATACTGAGCAGGAATTCAAAGAAGATTTCCTTCTCTTCTTTGGTAAGCGTAGCTGGCATTACCCTGATGTATGACATCCTTTCCGTGCATACGTTGCTGGTCCTCCCGTGCCTCCGGTGTATCTTTTGTTTTCCCATACACGCCCAAGAAGCCAAGTAGGGTCACGCAAAGATTCTTCGTCACATGCATCACGTTGATTGCAGAGCGGACCTCTAGGTCTTTCCAATAGGGCAGGTCCCAAAATATAGATTTCTTATTCCACATGGGTGCGCGTCCATCAGCGTCATTCGAACAGATTGTCTGCCAGGACCCTTTCCAAAGATTAACTTCAAATCCTTGACCATATCATGTACACCATCACCGGTATGGTGGCGAGGCTTCATTCGGTGATCCGCCTCACCTTTGAAATGCTTACCTTTCTTTCTTACGGAATGCCTGCTCGGAAGAAATCGACAATGTGTCAGGTACACATTCTTCTTACAATTATCCAAATATATATTGTCGGTATCATCCAAACAGTGCGTGCATGCACGGTATCCCTTGTTTGTTTGTCCTGAAAGGTTACTGAGAGCGGGACAATCATTGATGGTCACAAACAACAATGCATGTAGGTCAAATTCTTCCTGTTTGTGTTCATCCCATGCACGTACACCTTTTTCATTCCACAGCTATAAGAGTTCTTCAACTAATGGCCTTAGGTACACATCATTGTCGTTGCCGGGTTGCTTAGGCCCTTGGGTGAGCACTGGCATCATAATGAACTTCCGCGTCATGCGCAACCAAGGAGGAAGGTTATACATACATAGAGTCACAGGCCAGGTGCTATGGTTGCGGCTCTGCTCCCCAAAAGGATTAATGCCATCTGCGCTTAGACCAAACCATACATTCCTTGCATCACCTGCAAAGTCCACCGAGTACTTCCTCTCGATTTTTCTCCACTGTGACCCATCGGCGGGTACTCAACTTCTCGTCTTCCTTACGGTCTTCTCTATGCCATAGCATCAACTTGGCATGCTCTTTGTTTTGGAACAAATGTTTCAACCGTGGTATTATAGGATCATACCACATCACCTTGGCAGGAATCTTCTTCCTGGGCCGCTCGCCCTCGACATCGCCAGGGTCATCGCGGCTGATCTTATAGCACAATGCACCGCATACCGGGCACGCGTTCAAGTCCTCGTACTCACCGCGATAGAGGATGCAGTCATTAGGGCATGCATGTATCTTCTGCACCTCTAATCCTAGAGGGCAGAAAACCGTCTTTGCTTCGTACGTACTATTGGGCAATTCGTTGTCCTTTGGAAGCATCTTCTTTAACATAATCAGCAACTTTCCAAATCCCTTGTCAGATACACCATTCTCTGCCTTCCATTGCAGCAATTCCAGTGTGGTGCCCAGCTTTTTCTTGTCAGCTTTGCAATTCAGGTACAACAATTTCTTGTGATCCTCTAACATGCGCTGCAACTTCTTCTTCTCCTTTTCACTTGCGCGGTTTCTCTTTGCATCGGCAATGCCCCGACCTAGATCATGAGCAGGCTCATCTGATGCCTCTTCTTCAACTTCTTCCCGCATTGCCGGCTCACCTTCTTCCCCCATTGTTGTACCATCAATTCAGGGAACCCATGGTCAGGATAGCTGTCGTCGTTCTCTTCTTCTTCATTGTCTTCCATCATAACCCCTCTTTCTCCGTGCTTGGTCCAAACATTATAGTGGGGCATGAAACCGGACTCAAAAAGGTGGACGTGAATGGTTCTTGACTTAGAGTAATTTAGATCATTCTTATAGTTAGCACATGGACAAGGCATAAAACCATTCGCCCGCTTGTTTGCCTCAGCCGCAAGCAGAAAAGTATACATGCCATTAATGAACTGGGGAGAGCACCGGTCATCGTACAACCATTGCCGGCTCATCTTCATTTACACGGCACCGAAAAGACCAAATTAATACAAGTTCATACGTAAAGTTCGTACATAAAGTTCATACAACACTTATTGTCATAAAACAACATACAAATAGCTCTCTAGCTAAAGAATTAAATTCAACAACAAATGCGATCAAGATCGCAACTAAGGTAACAATTGATCCAACGGCATAATGATATCAAGCCTCACTATCGATGGCATATTTTCTAATCTTTCTAATCTTCAAGCGCATTTTCTCCATCTTGATCTTGTGATCATCGACGACATCGGCAACATGCAACTCCCATTCCATCTTCTCCCCCTCAATTCTTTTCAATTTTTCTTTCAAAAACTCATTTTCTTTTTCAACTAAATTTAACCTCTCAACAAAAGGGTCGGTTGGAATTTCTGGTTCACATACCTCCTAGATAAAAATATCTATGTCAACTTGATGGACATAATTTTTCATAAACATGAAATGCAACAAATAGTTATAAAAGAGAATATACCACATCCGAATCATAACCCAGATGAGGGCCGACGGGGACGGATATCAAAACCATGGCACTATGTATAACAAACAATGTACGGGTAAGATATTATACAAGTAACTATATATCTAAATAACACAAACATGATTTTTTTTTCTTATATTAAAAAGATAAGAACAAGAGACTCACCACAAGGTGGTGCTGGCGACGGGACGGTGCGGGCGATCGACATTGGTTAGGACGTAGACGGGAAGGCACTAAGTAAACCACACCTACATATGCAAACTAAGAGTTATTTTGACCTCAAATTGCATATAAATCAAATAAACTACAACATATAATTCCTCCCAAACTAAAAACCCACAAATCACTATACTTATAGAGCATTGCAAGAGCTAATGTAGCAATGAGAGATGAAAGGACAGGTTGCTAACCTTTGGGATCACTTGGATGGATGGGGTGCCTTCAAATGTTGGAACATTTTGGCAAAAATGGAGGTGGGAGCTCGAGCAAGAGGGGAAGAAAACAGAGAGGAGGAAAAAACAGAGGGCTTCGGCTCGGGCTGGAAGAAGCACTATATATAGTGATATCTTTAGTCCCAGTTGGTTACATGAACCGGGACTAAAGGTGAACTTCTAGTCCCGGTTCGTGGCATGAACCGGTACTATAGGTCATGGTGGGGCTGCAGCCTGACACAAGCCTGCCACCACCTCTTTAGTACCGGTTCGTGGCACGAACCGGTACTAAAGGTTCTCCATGAACCGGTACTAATGAGAGCCGCCCACCTAGCCATTGGAACCGGCACCAATGATCATATTAGTGTCGGTTTTATTACAAACCGGGACTAAAGAGTTGAACATAAGGCCCTTTTTCTACTAGTGTCCACACCTCCTGTTATTCTCCACCGACTATAGAACCACGCCACACCAGAACTAGTTAGACCTCGTACACCTCTCCGTCTGTGACTCCACTGCCGCATCTTCCCATCACCGGCTCGTTGTTGTCCGGGGCCTCACCGTTGTCCACCGCCTTGGTGCGCTCGACGTGGCATGGTCAACATGGTCAACAAACGAGGGTCATCGGAAGAGGACTGTACATGGAGAGGCTGACAGTGGGGACACACCATGTCCATGGACGCACGCATGCAAACGCCTCCTTATTACGCGAAAATAAAATTATTCCTCCCCCTGATAGCTGGGACCCACCACGTATATCCTCGCAAGGAAGGAAGTGCCTCCTTATTCCTGCCCCTAACAGCTGGGACCCATCAACAACATCTTTGCACGCAAGGAAGTGCCTCCTTATTACGGACAAAAAATATATGATTCCGCCCCTTACCGTTGAGACCCGCTAGCTATATATTCGCACGCAACGAAGTGCCTCCTTGTCCTCCCAAATAGCTGGGACCCACCCAGTCGAAGCGTATGTAGCGTTGTCTGTGTACATACCTGTCGATCGGTCTGTCTGCCACGATGAACCGTGGCTGAGTAAGGAGCGGTAGCAGTTCAGGCAATCCCGTCTAAACCCTCTACACATACGACAGCTACGCTGCAAAAAATACGGCCACGTACATACATACACGCGTGTCTCGAACGCGTATAGTGACGGAGTTCTGTTCATCGGCAGCCAACCAGCTGGGTCGAAACGGAGGAAACAGCATCATGTTCATCGGGAGGCAACCGACTGGGTCGGAATATGTCCTGTTCATTGGGAGCCAACCGGCTTGGGCGGAGCAGCCGAAACGAGGTCTGGCGTAGAGTAGAACGGAGGAAACGGCCTTTTGTTCGACCGCCTATGGTCGAAATGGGGTCTGTTCATCGGGAATGGTCTAGCGTACCGCAAAACAGAGGAAACAGACTTCTTTTTGAGGGCCTATGGTCAAAACAAGGTGTTGTGATCTAGAGGGGTGTGGCATACCGCAAAACGGAGGAAACAGACTTGTGTTGGAGTGCCTACGGTCGAAACGAGGTCCTGTTCATCGAGAGGGGTGTGGCGTACAGCAAAACAAGACTCCACAGGGTCCTGTTCATCCACCGTCTACTGCCTCGCTCCAGCCTCCACGGGCTACTGTTCATCCACCGTCTACTGCCTCGCTCCAGCCTCCACGGGCTACTGTTCATCCACCGTCGACTTCCTCCAGCCTCCACCTATTATTGTTCATCCACCATTGACTTCCTCCTGCCTCCACCAGCTACTGTTCATCCACATGGTCCTGTTCATCTAGCCTCCACCAGCTACTATTCAACCAACCCTCCACGGGGTCCTGTTCATCCAGCCTCCATCGGCAATTGTTCAACCAGCCCTCCACGGGGTCCTGTTCATCCACCCCCACCTCCTCGATCGGGGTCATGTTCATCCAGTGGCAACGGCCTCTACTACCACGGGATCCTGTTCATTCAACCCCCACCAGGAACTGATCGTCCAACCCCCAACAATGGTCACTATTCATCAAGAGGCAGGAGGTTCGATCGGCTTCAGTTAGCAGCAGTAGCGAAGGAAACGCTCGGGTTCAGTTAATAGTCAAGGGATCGATCGATCGCTCGGGAGTAACGCATAGCTAGTGCAATCGCTCGGGTTCAGTAAGTGAATGCATCGCTTGGTTTCAGTTAGAGCCCAACGCCTCGCACACACACGCGTACGTGTATGAGAGAAACACGCAAACCTCCATGCATCGCTCGGCCCCGACCACCCACCGTAACCGGGAATTTCTCGATATTTTCCTCGCCCTCGCTTCTACCATGATTTTTTCCGTCATGGACGGCCCAAAGAATGTCATGCAGGTGCATCCCCAACCCGCCTAGGATGAAAAGCCCATTTCCTGTCATGATTTTTTGTCATAGAAGTAGGATCCCACCACATCTATGATGATATGTGCTTTTGTCACAATTATTGTCATAGAAGTGTCATAAGCATGACAAAAAAATTCATTCGGCCCAAAAATTCACGGATGTGTCTTTTTTTGTAGTGAGGGTAATGATCTTTTCTAGTAGCTTTATTTAATTTTAGAAAATCAATTAACATTCTATAGCCAGTAATAATTCTTTGTCGAATGAGTTCATTTTTATCATTAGGAACAACAGTAATACCTCCTTTCTTAGGGACACAATGAACATGACTTACCCATCTACTATCAGCTATGGGATAGATTATGTTGGGGAACGTAGTAATTTCAAAAAAATTCCTACGTACACGCAAGATCATGGTGATGCATAGCAACGAGAGGGGAGAGTGTTGTCCACATACCCTCGTAGACCGTAAGCGGAAGTGTTATGACAACGCGGTTGATGTAGTCGTACGTCTTCACAATCCGACCAATCCAAGTACCGAATGTACGGCACCTCCGAGTTCAGCACACGTTCAGCTCGATGATAATCCCCGGACTCCGATCCAGCAGGGTGTCGGGGATGAGTTCCGCCAGCATGACGGCGTGGTGACAATGATGATGTTCTACCGACGCAGGGCTTCGCCTAAGCACAGCTATGATATGACCGAGGTGGAATATGGTGGAGGGGGGCACCGCACACGGCTAAGGAACGATCACGAAGATCAACTTGTGTGTCTAGAGGTGCCCCCCTGCCCTCGTATATAAAGGAGCAAGGGGGAGGCCGGCCGGCCCTAGGGGGCGCGCCAAGGAGGGGGATGTCCTCCTCCTAGTGGGAGTAGGACTCCCCTTTCCTAGTCCAACTAGGAAGGAGGAAGGGGGAAGGAAAGAGAGGGAGAGGGAGAGGGAAAGAGGGGCCGCGCCCCCCTCCCCTAGTCCAATTCGGACTCCCCATGGGGGGGCGCCACCTACTGGGCTGCTACCCTCTCTCTCCCCTCAGGCCCAAAAAGGCCCAATACTTCCCCGGGGGGTTCCGGTAACCCCTCCGGCACTCCGGTTTTCTCCAAAATCACCCGGAACACTTCCGGTGTCCGAATATAGTCGTCCAATATATCAATCTTTATGTCTCGACCATTTCGAGACTCCTCGTCATGTCCGTGATCACATCTGGGACTCCTAACAACCTTCGGTACATCAAAACTTATAAACTCATAATAAAACTGTCATCGTAACGTTAAGCGTGCGGACCCTACGGGTTCGAGAACTATGTAGACATGACCTAGAACTGTTTCCGGTCAATAACCAATAGCGGAACCTGGATGCTCATATTGGCTCCTACATATTCTACGAAGATCTTTATCGGTCAAACCGCATAACAACATACGTTGTTCCCTTTGTCATCGGTATGTTACTTGCCCGAGATTCGATCGTCGGTATCCAATACCTAGTTCAATCTCGTTACCGGCAAGTCTCTTTACTCTTTACGTAATGCATCATTCCGTAACTAACTCATTAGCTACATTGCTTGCAAGGCTTATAGTGATGTGCATTACCGAGAGGGCCCAGAGATACCTCTGCGACAATCGGAGTGACAAATCCTAATCTCGAAATACGCCAACTCAACATGTACCTTCGGAGACACCTGTAGAGCTCCTTTATAATCACCCAGTTACGTTGTGACGTTTGGTAGCACACAAAGTGTTCCTCCGGTAAACGGGAGTTGCATAATCTCATAGTTGTAGGAACTTTGTATAAGTCATGAAGAAAGCAATAGCAACATACTAAACGATCAGGTGCTAGGCTAACGGAATGGGTCAAGTCAATAACATCATTCTCCTAATGATGTGATCCCGTTAATCAAATGACAACACATGTCTATGGTTAGGAAATGTAACCATCTTTGATTAATGAGCTAGTCAAGTAGAGGCACACTAGTGACATTATGTTTGTCTATGTATTCACACATGTATCATGTTTCCGGTTAATACAATTCTAGCATGAATAATAAACATTTATCATGATATGAGGAAATAAATAATAACTTTATTATTGCCTCTAGGGCATATTTCCTTCAGTCTCCCACTTGCACTAGAGTCAATAATCTAGATTACACAGTAATGATTCTAACACCCATGGAGTCTTGGTGCTGATCATGTTTTGCTCGTGGAAGAGGCTTAGTCAACGGGTCTGCAACATTCAGATCCGTATGTATCTTGCAAATCTCTATGTCTCCCACCTGGACTTGGTCCCGGATGGAATTGAAGCGTCTCTTGATGTGCTTGGTCCTCTTGTGAAATCTGGATTCCTTTGCCAAGGCAATTGCACCAGTATTGTCACAGAAGATCTTCATTGGTCCCGATGCACTAGGTATGACACCTAGATCGGAAATGAACTCCTTCATCCAGACTCCTTCATTTGCTGCTTCCGAAGCAGCTATGTACTCCGCTTCGCATGTAGATCCCGCCACGACGCTTTGTTTAGAACTGCACCAACTTACAGCTCCACCGTTTAATAAAAACACGTATCCGGTTTGCGATTTAGAATCGTCCGGATCAGTGTCAAAGCTTGCATCGACGTAACCATTTACGACTAGCTCTTTGTCACCTCCATAAACGAGAAACATATCCTTAGTCCTTTTCAGGTATTTCAGGATGTTCTTGACCGCTGTCCAGTGATCCACTCCTGGATTACTTTGGTACCTACCTGCCAAGCTTATTGCTAAGCATACGTCAGGTCTGGTACACAGCATTGCATACATGATAGAGCCTATGGCTGAAGCATAGGGAACATCTTTCATTTTCTCTCTATCTTCTGCTGTGGTCGGGCATTGAGTCTGACTCAACTTCACACCTTGTAATACAGGCAAGAACCCTTTCTTTGCCTGATCCATTTTGAACTTTTTCAAAACTTTATCAAGGTATGTGCTTTGTGAAAGTCCAATTAAGCGTCTTGATCTATCTCTATAGATCTTGATGCCCAATATGTAAGCAGCTTCACCGAGGTCTTTCATTGAAAAACTTTTATTCAAGTATCCCTTTATGCTATCCAGAAATTCTATATCATTTCCAATTAACAATATGTCATCTACATATAATATCAGAAATGCTACAGAGCTCCCACTCACTTTCTTGTAAATACAGGCTTCTCCAAAAGTCTGTATAAAACCATATGCTTTGATCACACTATCAAAGCGTTTATTCCAACTCCGAGATGCTTGCACCAGTCCATAAATGGATCGCTGGAGCTTGCACACTTTGTTAGCACCTTTTGGATCGACAAAACCTTCCGGTTGCATCATATACAACTCTTCTTCCAGAAATCCATTCAGGAATGCAGTTTTGACATCCATTTGCCAAATTTCATAATCATAAAATGCGGCAATTGCTAACATGATTCGGACAGACTTAAGCATCGCTACGGGTGAGAAAGTCTCATCGTAGTCAACCCCTTGAACTTGTCGAAAACCTTTTGCAACAAGTCGAGCTTTGTAGACAGTTACATTACCATCAGCGTCAGTCTTCTTCTTGAAGATCCATTTATTCTCAATGGCTTGCCGATCATCGGGCAAGTCAACCAAAGTCCATACTTTGTTCTCATACATGGATCCCATCTCAGATTTCATGGCTTCAAGCCATTTTGCGGAATCTGGGCTCATCATCGCTTCCTCATAGTTCGTAGGTTCGCCATGGTCAAGTAACATGACTTCCAGAATAGGATTACCGTACCACTCTGGTGCGGATCTTACTCTGGTAGACCTACGAGGTTCAGTAGAAACTTGATCTGAAGTTTCATGATCAATATCATTAGCTTCCTCACTAATTGGTGTAGTTGTCACAGGAACCGGTTCTTGTGATGAACTACTTTCCAATAAGGGAGCAGGTACAGTTACCTCATCAAGTTCTACTTTCCTCCCACTCACTTCTTTCGAGAGAAACTCCTTCTCTAGAAAGGATCCGAATTTAGCAACGAAAATCTTGCCCTCAGATCTGTGATAGAAGGTGTACCCAATAGTCTCTTTTGGGTATCCTATGAAGACACATTTCTCCGATTTGGGTTCGAGCTTATCTGGTTGAAGTTTCTTCACATAAGCATCGCAGCCCCAAACTTTAAGAAACGACAACTTTGGTTTCTTGCCAAACCACAGTTCATAAGGCGTCGTCTCAACGGATTTTGATGGTGCCCTATTTAACGTGAATGCAGCCGTCTCTAATGCATAACCCCAAAACGATAGCGGTAAATCAGTAAGAGACATCATAGATCGCACCATATCTAGTAAAGTACGATTACGACGTTCGGACACACCATTTCGTTGTGGTGTTCCGGGTGGCGTGAGTTGCGAAACTATTCCGCATTGTTTCAAATGTAAACCAAACTCGTAACTCAAATATTCTCCTCCACGATCAGATCGTAGAAATTTTATTTTCTTGTTACGATGATTTTCCACTTCACTCTGAAATTCTTTGAACTTTTCAAATGTTTCAGACTTGTGTTTCATCAAGTAGATATACCCATATCTGCTCAAATCATCTGTGAAGGTGAGAAAATAACGATACCCGCGGCGAGCCTCAATATTCATTGGACCACATACATCAGTATGTATGATTTCCAATAAATCAGTTGCTTGCTCCATAGTTCCGGAGAACGGCGTTTTAGTCATCTTGCCCATGAGGCACGGTTCGCAAGTACCAAGTGATTCATAATCAAGTGATTCCAAAAGTCCATCAGTATGGAGTTTCTTCATGCGCTTTACACCGATATGACCTAAACAGCAGTGCCACAAATAAGTTGCACTATCATTATCAACTCTGCATCTTTTGGCTTCAACATTATGAATATGTGTATCACTACTATCGAGATTTCAATAAAAATAGACCACTCTTCAAGGGTGCATGACCATAAAAGATATTACTCATATAAATAGAACAACCATTATTCTCTGATTTAAATGAATAACCGTCTCGCATCAAACAAGATCCAGATATAATGTTCATGCTCAACGCTGGCACCAAATAACAATTATTTAGGTCTAAAACTAATCCCGATGGTAGATGTAGAGGTAGCGTGCCGACCGCGATCACATCGACTTTGGAACCATTTCCCACGCGCATCGTCACCTCGTCCTTAGCCAATCTTCGCTTAATCCGTAGTCCCTGTTTCGAGTTGCAAATATTAGCAACAGAACCAGTATCAAATACCCAGGTACTACTGCGAGCATTAGTAAGGTACACATCAATAACATGTATATCACATATACCTTTGTTCACTTTGCCATCCTTCTTATCCGCCAAATACTTGGGGCAGTTCCGCTTCCAGTGTCCAGTCTGCTTGCAGTAGAAGCACTCAGTCTCAGGCTTAGGTCCAGACTTGGGTTTCTTCTCTTGAGCAGCAACTTGTTTGCTGTTCTTCTTGAAGTTCCCCTTCTTCTTCCCTTTGCCCTTTTTCTTGAAACTGGTGGTCTTATTGACCATCAACACTTGATGCTCCTTCTTGATTTCTACCTCCGCAGCCTTTAGCATTGCGAAGAGCTCGGGAATAGTCTTGTCCATCCCTTGCATATTATAGTTCATCACGAAGCTCTTGTAGCTTGGTGGCAGTGATTGAAGAATTCTGTCAATGACACTATCATCAGGAAGATTAACTCCCAGTTGAATCAAGTGATTATTATACCCAGACATTTTGAGTATGTGTTCACTGACAGAACTATTCTCCTCCATCTTACAGCTATAGAACTTATTGGAGACTTCATATCTCTCAATCCGGGCATTTGCTTGAAATATTAACTTCAACTCCTGGAACATCTCATATGCTCCATGACGTTCAAAACGTCGTTGAAGACCCGGTTCCAAGCCGTAAAGCATGGCACACTGAACTATCGAGTAGTCATCAGCTTTGCTCTGCCAGACGTTCTTAACGTCGTCAGTTGCATCTGCAGCAGGCCTGGCACCCAGCGGTGCTTCCAGGACGTAATTCTTCTGTGCAGCAATGAGGATAATCCTCAGGTTACGGACCCAGTCCGTGTAATTGCTACCATCATCTTTCAACTTAGCTTTCTCAAGGAACGCATTAAAATTCAACGGAACAACAGCACGAGCCATCTATCTACAACAAACATAGACAAGCAAAATACTATCAGGTACTAAGTTCATGATAAATTTAAGTTCAATTAATCATATTACTTAAGAACTCCCACTTAGACAGACATCTCTCTAGTCATCTAAGTGATCACGTGATCCAAATCAACTAAACCATGTCCGATCATCACGTGAGATGGAGTAGTTTCAATGGTGAACATCACTATGTTGATCATATCTACTATATGATTCACGTTCGACCTTTCGGTCTCCGTGTTCCGAGGCCATATCTGTATATGCTAGGCTCGTCAAGTTTAACCTGAGTATTCCGCGTGTGCAACTGTTTTGCACCCGTTGTATTTGAACGTAGAGCCTATCACACCCGATCATCACGTGGTGTCTCAGCACGAAGAACTTTCGCAACGGTGCATACTCAGGGAGAACACTTCTTGATAATTTAGTGAGAGATCATCTTAAAATGCTACCGTCAATCAAAGCAAGATAAGATGCATAAAGGATAAACATCACATGCAATCAATATAAGTGATATGATATGGCCATCATCATCTTGTGCTTGTGATCTCCATCTCCGAAGCACCGTCGTGATCACCATCGTCACCGGCGCGACACCTTGATCTCCATCGTAGCATCGTTGTCGTTACGCCATCTATTGCTTCTACGACTATCGCTACCGCTTAGTGATAAAGTAAAGCAATTATAGGGCGTTTGCATTTCATACAATAAAGCGACAACCATATGGCTCATGCCAGTTGCCGATAACTTCGGTTACAAAACATGATCATCTCATACAATAAAATATAGCATCACGTCTTGACCATATCACATCACAACATGCCCTGCAAAAACGAGTTAGACGTCCTCTACTTTGTTGTTGCAAATTTTACGTGGCTGCTACGGGCTGAGCAAGAACCATTCTTACCTACGTATCAAAACCACAACGATAGTTCGTCAAGTTAGTGCTGTTTTAACCTTCGCAAGGATCGGGGGTAGCCACACTCGGTTCAACTAAAGTGAGAGAGACAGACACCCGCTAGTCACCTTTAAGCACGAGTGCTCGTAACGGTGAAACCAGTCTTGCGTAAGCGTACGCGTAATGTTGGTCCGGGCCACTTCATCTCACAATACCGCTGAACCAAAGTATGACATGCTGGTAAGCAGTATGACTTTTATCGCCCACAACTCACTTGTGTTCTACTCGTGCATATGACATCTACGCATAAAACCAGGCTCAGATGCCACTGTTGGGGAACGCAGTAATTTCAAAAAAATTCCTACGTACACGCAAGATCATGGTGATGCATAGCAACGAGAGGGGAGAGTGTTGTCCACGTACCCTCGTAGACCATAAGCGGAAGCGTTATGACAACGCGGTTGATGTAGTCGTACGTCTTCACGATCCGACCGATCCAAGTACCGAACGTACGGCACCTCCGAGTTCAGCACATGTTCAGCTCGATGACGATCCCCAGACTCCGACCCAGCAGGGTCTCGGGGATGAGTTCCGTCAGCACGACGGCGTGGTGACGATGATGATGTTCTACCGACGCAGGGCTTCGTCTAAGCACCACTATGATATGACCGAGGTGGAATATGGTGGAGGGGGCACCGCACACGGCTAAGGAACGATCACGAAGATCAACTTGTGTGTCTATAGGTGCCCCCCTGCCCCCGTATATAAAGGAGCAAGGGGGGAGGCCGGCCGGCCCTAGGGGGCGCGCCAAGGAGGGGGGAGTCCTCCTCCTAGTGGGAGTAGGACTCCCCTTTCCTAGTCCAACTAGGAAGGAGGAAGGGGGAAGGAAAGAGAGGGAGAGGGAGAGGGAAAGAGGGGCCGCGCCCCCCTCCCCTAGTCCAATTCGGACTCCCCATGGGGGGGTGCGCCACCTCCTGGGCTGTTGCCCTTTCTCTCCCCTCAGGCCCACTAAGGCCCAATACTTCCCCGGGGGGTTCCGGTAACCCCTCCGGCACTCCGGTTTTCTCCGAAATCACCCGGAACACTTCCGGTGTCCGAATATAGTCGTCCAATATATCAATCTTTATGTCTCGACCATTTCGAGACTCCTCGTCATGTTCGTGATCACATCCGGGACTCCGAACAACCTTCGGTACATCAAACTTATAAACTCATATTAAAACTGTCATCGTAACGTTAAGCGTGCGGACCCTACGGGTTCGAGAACTATGTAGACATGACCTAGAACTGTTTCCGGTCAATAACCAATAGCGGAACCTGGATGCTCATATTGGCTCCTACATATTCTACGAAGATCTTTATCGGTCAAACTGCATAACAACATACGTTGTTCCCTTTGTCATCGGTATGTTACTTGCCCGAGAATCGATCGTCGGTATCCAATACCTAGTTCAATCTCGTTACCGGCAAGTCTTTTTACTCATTACGTAATGCATCATTCCGTAACTAACTCATTAGCTACATTGCTTGCAAGGCTTATAGTGATGTGCATTACCGAGAGGGCCCAGAGATACCTCTCCGACAATCGGAGTGACAAATCCTAATCTCGAAATACGCCAACTCAACATGTACCTTCGGAGACACCTGTAGAGCTCCTTTATAATCACCCAGTTACGTTGTGACGTTTGGTAGCACACAAAGTGTTCCTCCGGTAAACGGGAGTTGCATAATCTCATAGTTGTAGGAACTTTGTATAAGTCATGAAGAAAGCAATAGCAACATACTAAACGATCAAGTGCTAGGCTAACGGAATGGGTCAAGTCAATCACATCATTCTCCTAATGATGTGATCTCGTTAATCAAATGACAACACATGTCTATGGTTAGGAAACATAACCATCTTTGATTAATGAGCTAGTCAAGTAGAGGCATACTAGTGACATTATGTTTGTCTATGTATTCACACATGTATCATGTTTCCGGGTAATACAATTCTAGCATGAATAATAAACATTTATCATGATATGAGGAAATAAATAATAACTTTATTATTGCCTCTAGGGCATATTTCCTTCAGATTATACCTGCTTCCAGAAGTTTTAGTGTTTCAGTTCTTACCACTTCTTTCATCTTAGGATTCAAATGTCGTTGGTGATCAACAACAGGTTTAGCATCAGGTTCCATATTAATCTTGTGCTGACATAGAGTGGGACTAATGCCCTTAAGATCATCAAGTATATCCAATAGCAGCACGGTGCTTCTTCAGAATTTTTAATAATTTTTCTTCTTCATGTTCTGAAAGGTTAGCATTAATAATAACAGGATATATCTTTTTCTCATCAAGATAAGCATACTTCAAAGTGTCTGGCGATTGTTTTAATTCAAACACATGATCCCTTTAGGTGGAGGAGGATGATACGTCTCCAACGTATCTATAATTTAGTCTAGTCACTTTCATCATGTTGGTTTGATTCGCGTTCGCTACTTTGATGATTTGATATGTGGATGTGCCGGTGCTTGGGTGCTGTTATTACTTAAACAAGCCTCCCACTTATGATTAACCCCCTCACAAATATCCGCAACTACGAGAAAAATATTAAGATAAAATCTAACCATAGCACTAAACATTTGGATCCAAATTGGTCCCCTAAGAAGTAGCGCATAAACTAGAGTTTAAGCTTCTATCACTCTAGCAACCCATTATCTAATAACTATCCGCAATGCATTCCCTTAGGCCCAAGGATGGTGAAGTACCATGTAGTCGATGTTCACATGACACCACTAAGGGAATCACGACATACATATCATCAAAATATCGAACACATATCAAGTTCACGTGATTACTTGCAACATGACTTCTCCCGTGACCTCAAGAACAAAAGTAACTACTCACAAATGATATTCATGCTCAAGATCAGAGGGATATTAAATAGCATAATGGATTTGATCATATAATATTCAACCAAATAAACCATATAGTAATCAACTACAAGATGTAATCAACACTAGTAGTGACCCACAGGTACCAATCTGAGGTTCCGGTACAAAGATTGAACCCAAGAGATGAACTAGGATTTGAGAGGAGATGGTGATGTTGAAGATGTTGATGGAGATTGGCCTCCCAAAGATGAGAGGGTTCTTGGTGATGACGATGGCTTCGATTTCCCCCTCCGGGAGGGAAGTTCCCCCGGCGGAATTGCTCCGCTTGAGGGCAAAAGTGTTCCTGCCCAAGTTCCACCTTGAGGCGGTGGCGCTCCATCCCGAAAGTCCTATCCTTTTTTATAGGTCAAAAGACCTTAAATACCAGAAGATGGGCACCGGAGGTGGGCTGGGCTGACCACAACCCACCAGGGCATGCCTGGGGGGCCTGGCGCACCCTGGTGTCTTATGGTCACCAGGTGGCCCCCTCCGGTAGTTATTTGCTCCAGTATTTTTTATATATTCCAAAATAATTCTCCGAATTTTTTTAGCTCATTTGTGGTTGTGCAGAATAGGTAGCTCTGTCGTAACTTTTTCAGGTCTAGAATTCCAGTTGTCGGTATTCCCCCTCTTTGTGTAAACCTTGCATATTATGATAGAAAAGGCATTAGAACTACTCCACAAAGCATTATTATGCATAAAAACATTATAATTAATAGTAGGAAAACATGAAGCAAGATGGCCCCGCATGGCCTTGCCTCGCGGGGGCTCTCATCCGCAAAGGACTTCACCAATTCCACCACCATTACAGGTGGCCTCGTGAGGCCCCTCTCGTGAGGTGTCCCCTCCCGAGGCCTCCCAAGGAGCCATGCGGGGCGGGTGCCGCCCTCACGCGGGTGACGTCAATAAAGCAGGTGCCAGCCATCGCGGTCAAGACAGTTTTCCCTTTGGTGCTAATGGAGCAGTTGTGCCAACCTGCCCCCAAAACAAGTCCCAAGGGTTTCCCCTTTGGTGATAGAGGACCAAGGCGGTGGCGCGGCAAGACAGAGGTCAGGGTGGAGCCCCTGGCGCGTCATGGATAACACCTTTTGCATGCGAAGACCACCTTTCGTCAGGAGAAGCATTGGCGCCTGTCCCCTTTCAAATGTCGCCCTGCGGTAGCCCTTTGGTGCTCATATTTTTGGGGAAGAGGCCCAAGGCATCTATATAAGGGGTAGTGCGGCCACCATAGCGGAGCATCGGCTCATTATCTCTTTCCTAAACCCTAGCGCCATTGCTAGCACTCTCGAACTCCGACTCATATTGTAGCTCCAGGAGTACTGTCCACATGCAAATACAACCAAGCAGGAGTAGGGTATTACACCGCAAGGTGGCCCGAACCTGGGTAATTCTGTGTGTCCTCGCCATGCCTAGCTCATAGCTTCGTAGACGCAAAGCCAGTCCCTCAGAGCTCGAACCAGGGTTTTTGAAGGATTTCCCGTGGATCGAAATCAATCCTCCGACAGGTTTGTCCCGACATTCCCTACTTTCTCCCATCTACGTCGACACCACCAACAAAAACCTTACATCGATCCCCTCCTCCCCTCTACTCCCCGCCACATTGGAAACCCAATATGTTGGATCGGATCGCGCTCAGAGGTCCTCCCATCCATGTTGGCTCTGTGTGGTCACTGAACTTGTTTCGCCAAACCAAGTTCGCCACCAACGGGTCCTGATTGCGGCTAACCCCGGGATTGTGCGACTCCCTCCTTAGAGAAATGGTTAGGGTCAGTTCATGATCCAGCACCTTGAATGGTGCATTGGTGCAACCAGAGATCCCGTAGCTACCAGGGGTGCCCCTTCTATAGGCGTAGCCGACCGCCTGAGCCGACATCACCACAGGCCGAAAACGGCTGCTGGAAAGGAACCTCTGGTGGACCCATTAGGGTTTCCATGTGGGAAGACGTTGTCCGGACCATCATATCGGAGCCATGGGCTCGATCACGATCGTCTGTTGTCTCACGCCGAAACCCGACCAACCCAAATGACAGGGCCCAGCAAGAGGCCGCAAAAAAGGGAAAAGAAAGAGTTATGCGCGATGTGGCCCGACCAAGGCTCAATATGGGCCGAAATTCGACCCACAACCGACCGATATTTCTTTTCTTTTTTGCGGGAAAAGGAAATTTTATGAAGAGGCCCTTGTAATTATGGAAAATTATGCAGAAGCTCATCCATGAGGCCACGTGCATTTTTCATAAAGCCCCTGGAGGTCCAAAATGTACCCGGAATGCCCTGTTTCGACCAGGATTTCACGAAGAAGCTCAAGGAATCATCAAAAAATGTGAAAAAAATCTAAAAAATTCCTCAAAAATCATATGCACCTACAGGAGCACTTGGGGACTTCGAAGGTTTGTTCTCGAATCCAAAAATATTCTTGAAGGTCATAGATATGTCGACTCCGAAAGACGTCGAAAACCATCAAAGGGACTAGTGAAGGACGATGAGGACACTATCTACCTGTCGAGTGCATCAACAACAAGCAGAAGTCAGGTCCACCTCCCGAACATCCTTCGACAAAGATAAGATTGTTGATTTGAAGACACAAAGAAGATTTTGATGACTATGGCTCAAGGCGACTCCTGTTGAAGTAGAGGGTTTTAATCCTACTTAAGGTGCGAACCCCTATCCTACATGGAATGCCACATCACCATTCAAGACCTATCAAAGGAAGAATACCACATAAAAGAATAAGTCAAAGGAGAAGACAAAGTAGCAAAGTCTAAGCCCAAGCAAGGAAGCCTATCCTAGTGTAGGGATTTTCACCCTAATGGACCACAACCCTCCTCCATAGTTCTATCCTCCCACCTCCTTACTGGGTAGACTTGGCCATTTGTAAGGACCCCT